>NC_048304.1:55470288-55677788 GCF_013100865.1 Trachemys scripta elegans | reverse complement strand
AAAGCTCCATGGATGCTGATAGCTTGGCATGGCCAGCTCCACCCAATGGTGATACAGTACCAATGGTGCCATAGAGCCCAATCCAAAAAACCCCCATTGAAATCAATGGAAAGACTCCCATTGAGTTCAATGGACATTGGATCAGTCCCAGAGCTGATCTACAAATAGGCTAATCTAATCTCAGTGGCATTTATGATACACCAATCTCCGTAATACCCAGGTGCCTCTTTGCTACCTCATCTCAGAATTAATACCGCTCCCCAGCCAAAGCAGCATTTAACATTAGCCAAGAGTTTACCAGTAATAATCCACGCCAAATGGGACTGGGGCCTCTTGAGAAACGCTTGGGAGCTCCTTTGAAGCATTCCTGCCAGACCCTTGAAATGCAGCATTATTACGACTTTGCTCCTAGTCCCGACGCCATGAAAGAGACAGATAAATCTGCAGTTTTTGCATTTCAATTTACATTTAAGACATCTATAAATCTTTGTTTGCGAAAAAACGTGCTGCATTCCCCTAACATCATTCGGACCATTAACAAATGCAGGTTCCTTTGAGCTAGAGTAGTGCAGGTGGTTTGATATTCCTAGCTCTGGTTCCCCGTGTAGATACTTCAGTCCCTGCGCTGGTACAGGGAATGTTTCTATTGACCCAGTCATGGTGCAATTTCAAAACCTCCTTCAGGTCTGCTCAAGGCCTCCTCTTTTTTAGAGGCTGGAATTGATATGCAAACTAGACACAATCAACTCCGGATTGAATAAGGACTGGGAATGGCTGAGCCATTACCAACATTGAATCTATCTCCCCTTGTAAGTATTCTCACACTTCTTATCAAACTGTCTGTACTGGGCTATCTTGATTATCACTTCAAAAGATTTTTTTTCTTAATTAATTGGCCTCTCAGAGTTGGTAAGACAACTCCCACCTGTTTATGCTCTCTGTATGTGTGTATATATATCTCCTCAATATATGTTCGATTCTATATGCATCCGAAGAAGTGGGCTGTAGTCCACGAAAGCTTATGCTCTAATAAATTTGTTAGTCTCTAAGGTGCCACAAGTACTCCTGTTCTTCTTTTTGCGGATACAGACTAACACAGCTGCTACTCTGAAACCTCTTTTTTAGTGAGAATCAGCCACTCCTCCAGCTGTACTACGCCCCCTCTAAGCATGTTATGGTGGTTTGCACCGTCCTCTCACACAGATGCAAGGAAGGAGATGAAAGGGCCTGTGCTGAGATATCCTGGGGATAGTCAAGCATGCACTGTCAGAGTTGGGTTGAAATCTGGCTCACTGCCACCAGGCTGAAGTTGTGTGATGTCACCTGGGCTTAGGAGAAGTGATGCAGCAGCACAGGATGTGTAATTGACCTTCTGGTCCCAGAGACACTTTTCTTCATTTGGGAAGTTTATTCGCTATCTTTGATTCGATGCCTTATTTTTAGAAAAATACCTAGGGTCCATTACCTTTGCAGTTAGGATGCATTCACAGGGCCATTGCACCATCCATCCGTCTATCCATCCATCGATCATTCCATTTACCCAACCTGTGTGTCCATCTATTCATATACCCCACCCACCCATCCACCTACCTACCTAGCTAGCCATCCATTCATGCACTCACTCCAGATATACCCATATCTGTTTATCCACCTGCCTATCCATCTGAATATCCATTCAAAAATTGGTCTGTCCGTCCATCTGCCCATCCACCGCTCAGTCAGTTCATCAGTCAATCGGCTTTCCCGTTTTTCAGTGACACCCTGACTATTTTTCATCAAAATGGAATGTTTTTCATGAAAATTTCCATTTAGGAAAAAAGCAAATTTTCATTTATAAGAAGTTTCAATATATGATCAGCAGTATAATGGGGCTCTGATCTCAGTGCGGGTCACTAGGCTTAATAAGAACAATGATAATAAAAGCATTGAATAAACTCCAGTGCTCATCAATCAGAAAATGCTCCTCTGAATTAATTGGCTAGAAAAACACTTCACGGTTGCTTCCAGCAGGTTCAGATCATGGGGTAGGTCCCCACCTGGTGAAAATCAGCATAGTTCCATTGACTGATGGAGCTGATTTTTCCCAGCTGAGGATGTGGCCCATGAAGTTGCTTGTATATGGGATTAAAACAGCCAACGATTACTGGCTTTATCAGAGGCTTTGCCAAACAACAGACATGAACTCCAGGTGGGAATGAGCCAACACATGCATCCCATGTCCATCTTGGCTAAAAGCCTTGGGTGAATTTTGCCCCATGTAACCTGGCTAGAGATGCACTGATCTTTCCGTATCGGGAGCAGGGTGTCTTGCTTTCTGACCTAACTGGCCAAAACATTCAACTGTACCACTTGTGCTGGGGAAAGGACTTTGTCAAAATACCGCTTGGGCAGCTCTCTGCAAAAAGTCCTCTTGCTTCCTAGTCTCTTTACTCATCCTCTCTCTCTTTCCTTCCTTTTTCTATTCTCGCTCTCAGATTTTCACACTCATCCTTTTTTTATTCTTTCTTTTCAGCTTCTCTCTCTATCTCGCTCCATATTTACTTTCTTCTTCTCTCTCACTTTTCAACTACTCTTTTTCTTCCCTCGCTTTCTTCCCAGCTGGTGTGTTCTCTTGTCCACCCCTCCCCAACACGCACAGGCCAAGACTGAAACAAGAACCCTAAGAAGAGCAGTGATGCCTTCAGAGGTCACTGCAGGGTTAACAGGTGCCGCTGCTTCACAACTCTTAGAGCCATATGAATCATTTAAAGGCCACTTTTAATAGTTGAACATGGGCAGGTATGTCAGCTGCTGTTCAAAGCTACAGAACCCTACATCTGTTCAGTGCAACTGCCTATGGAGGACACTATATGTGAAACGAAGACCTACAGTGATCCAACATTTCTGTTAAAGCCATCAAACATTTTCCATCTAAATAGTTTTTTGACAGAAAATACAGTTTCCACAAAATCAAAAATTTTCCAATCACATTTTTTGGGATTTTGTTGATTTCCTGGTGGAAAATCAAAACCAAATATTCTAATTTTCACATCTATTGTTTCCAACTAATTGTTCCTAGAAGTGTTAACAAAATTAACTTGAAACTTTTTAGATGAAAAATGGCTTTTTAAAAAATAATAAAAATTTACCTTAAAGCTTTTTTTATAATGTTCTGAAGTTTTGCCAAAATCTTAAATTTTGCAAATTTGCAAATTACAAAATATCTAATTTGGATGGTTAGGGTTCCCTTACCACTACCCCTTTTCATTTACTCAGTCAATAGGAGGAATGATATCTGTTTGTTTGTTCACTTTTTCCCTTTTGCCACTCTGTAACTTGCCTAAAGTCAAGAAAGTGTAGAAAAGTGGCAGAGTCACAGGGTTTCATTTTTCCTTTTGCCGCTTTGAACTTTTCAGAAGTTGGAAAAGTTCTGAAAAGTTGCATAGTAGTGGAAGGAAAAATATTTAAAAACTCAAAAGTAAAAAATAAAAACTCAAAAAAAATGTGTATGCAATGTTGTTGTAGCCAGGGCCCTGTGTAAGCTTGAAAGCTTGTCCTTCTCACCAACAAAAGTGGGTCCAATAAAAGATATTACCTCACGCACAAAAAATACTTGACATTAATCGTTTTATTTCACTCAGTGAAAAGAAAAGAAAAGAAAAGAAAAGAAAAGAAAAGAAAAGAAAAGAAAAGAAAAGAAAACCCTCCAGTGACAGGGATTCCATGACCTCTCTTGGAAGTCTATTCCAGAGCTTAACTACCTTTATCATTAGAAAGCTTTCCCTAGTATCTGGCCTAAATCTCTCTTGCTGCAGATGAAACCCATTATTTCTTGTCCTATCTTCAGTGGACACGGAGAACAATTGATCATGGTCCTCTTTATAACAGCCTTTAGCATATTGGAGGCCTGTTATCATGTCTGCTCTTCAGTCTTCTTTTCTCATGCCGTTTTTTCAACCTTTCCTCACAGGTCAGGTTTTCTAAACCTTTTGTCATTTTTGTTGCTCTCCGCTGGACTCTTTCCAAATTGTCCACATCCTTCCTAAAGTGTGGTGCCCAGAATTGGAACTGGGGCCACATCAGTGCCGAATAGAGTGGGATAATTACCTCCCATGTCTTACATTCATCATTCCTGATAATACATCCCAGAATCAATTTAGCCTTTCTTGCATTTGTGCCACATTGATGACTCATATTCAATTTGTGATGTACTACCAGGTCCAGATCCTTTTCAGCAGTACGACCACCTAGCTAGTTACAATTTGTAATTGTCCATTTGATTTTTCCTTCCAACGTGAAGTACTTTGCATTTGTCTTTATTGAATTTCATCTTGTTGAATTCAGACCAATTCTCCAATTTGACAAGGTCATTTTGAATTTTAAACCTGCACTGGTGTTCTGGACTGGTGTTTGGTCTCTGCACTGGTGTTCTGACAGGATGGTCATCTCAGATTTCAAAGTGATTTACAGCCATTTATTCAGTCAGAGTTATAATACTCCTGTGAGACAGAAGGGTGTTGCAGTACCCATGCTGCAGATGGGTACAGGCTGGTAAGAAGAGGTTGAGCGACTTGCCCAAAGTGGGCTTATGTGACATTTAAGTAGTATCTAGGACATGGGTTGGCTCATGGTACAGGGCGGAATTTCATCCTTATAACATACATACAAGGCTGAGGAAGATTTGTTTGGATCTAGGCTTGTATATAGTATACTATAGCAGTTATAGCCTGAACGGGATAGATGAGGTCAAATGCATTCCTGGATTAACTCCACTGAGTTCAGGTGTGTTACACCAGGAACAGGCATTTATTACAATCATGCCCGGCTCAATCAGGTGTAATGAAAAGAAGCAGGAGCAGGAGCCAGTGTTGTGTTGATCCCAATACTATTCGATTTGAGGGTTTCAGACCCAGAATTTCCCAGCTGTCCTAGTTCTGTTTAGCACCAGCAAAAGGACATAAGCAGTGTGACATCCAGGATCAGTTTGAGCATCAGGTGACTTGCTCATTAATTTCATATATAAATCATGTCCCTGCTTTTAAAACAGGCAGGTTAATTAAACACACAGTAAAAGAGGACAGATAGCGGAAAAATGTTTTCAGAGACCATGTCATGGGAACAAAATAAAATACAAAATTTAAAAACCCAAATAGTGGGAATGTAACAACCCACTTGCAAGGGTCATCAGCAGGGACTGAGATCTTCAGTATTACAGCACAACAGCTACTGCTTGAGCAAAGGTGACTACGCTAGGGGGTAACAAACTTCTATCCAAACTGCAACCACCTATGCACCATTGAAATGCCGCTACCTCTGAGGGCAACTCAGCATCTTTTAAATGGTGCACAGCAACAGCATATGGCCTGACACAGCAAAGCACTGGAGCATATGCTACATGTTAAGCTCCTGTTTACATCTATCTCTATTTGGCAAAGCACTTAAGCATGTGAACCAGGTTTTAGGTTCAGCCCATAATAAAAATATAAGCCATTTGCAAATATATGATTCCCCTTCTAAATGTTGAAAGAGTTTGGCTCCGGCCCACCTCTGGTCAGAAGGAGCAGGGTAGATATGTGTTAAAGGACACTAGACAGATCATTGTTTATATTCCTTACCTGTGTTACTGCCAGCACCTCAAATAATTAACTGGAGGAGATGCTAAAACCCAATTTACTCTTAACGTCTTGCCATGTTTGTTTGGGTTTTTTGCATTTCGCTCAGCTGGCAGGAGAAACTAACCTGGTTCATTGCACTTTCTGTTCCTCATCAGTTTCATCTCCACAATCCTGAGCACTGAGATAACGCTGTTGAGTTTGTTGCTGGTGGAGAATACTTAAATTCAAAAGAAACCGAAACCCAGGTATTAATGAAAGATTATTATTGCTATTATTATTCTAGTCAAGGTATGTTTGGCAAAAATCCTTAGAGAGTGAAATTTGGGGCCTAAACTGATCGATAATACAAAACATGGATTTATATATAGCATCTTTAATACAAAATGTTCTGCATATAAAAATGCATTGTCAAGTTGATGACAGCCTGAGACATCGCCTATCATGCTGACCAAACTGTCTCATTGTTTCCTTGGACTCCCGTCTGGCTGGCTCCATCTGTTGTCTCTTGTCTTATACTTTGATTGTTAGTTCTTTGTGGTAGGGAGCATAAGAATGGCCATACTGGTCTGACCAATGGTCCATTTAGCTCTCAATTCTCTCCAACAGTGGCCAGTGCCAGAGCTTCAGGAGCATTGTACAGAACAGGGCAATTTTGGAGTGCTCCACCCCAGCCTTCCCCTCCCAGCTTCTGGCCATCAAAGCTTTATGGTCTCCCTGAGCAGGGCCGGCTCCAGGCACCAGCAGGAAGCAGGTGCTTGGGGCGGACAATTCAAAGGGGAGGCACTCCGTCCGGTATAGGGGCGGCACGTCCGGGTCTTCGGCAGCAATTCGGCAGCGGATCCCTCATTCCCTCTCTTCCTCTTTGAGCTGCCGCCGAATTGCCGCCAAAGAGGAAGTAGAGGGAGGACCCGCCGCCGAACTGCCGCCGAAGAGGAAGAGAGGGAGGACCCGCTGCCGAACTGCCGCCGAAGAGGAAGAGAGGGAGGACCCGCTGCCGAACTGCCGCCGAAGAAGCGGCGCGATTTAGCTGCTGCTGAAATGCCGCTGCTCGTCTTCTTTTTTTTTTTTTTTTGCCGCTTGGGGCATCAGAAAAGCTGGATCCGGCCCTGTCCCTGAGCATGGGGTTACATCCCTGACTGCCTTGGCTAATAGCCGTTGATTGGCCTATCCTCCATGAACTTACCTAATTCTTTTTTTAAAGCCAGTTCTACTTTTGGCCATCACAGCATTTCCTAGCAATGAGTTGCAAAGGCTAATTGTGCGTTGTGTGAAAAATGCTTCCTCTTGCCTGTATTAAACCTGCTGCCTATTAATTTCATCAGGTGACCCCTGGTTTTTGTATTGTGGGAAAGGATAAATAAAACTTCTCTGTTCCCTTGTTTCACACCAGTCATAATTTTCTAGACCTCATTCATATCCCCCTTAGTCAACTCTTTTCTAAGCTGAACAGCCCTCATCTTTTTAGTCTTTCCTTATTTGGAAGCTGTTCCAGACCCTGGATCCCTTCTCCCAACCTTTTCCAGTTCCATTATCTCCAGAACTGGACACAGTACTCCAAGTGTGGGTGCAGCAGTGGCATTATGACCATTTTTTGGTTCTATGTTTATGCAGCAACTAGCACAATGGGGTCCTGGTCCAGAGCTGGGCTCCTTGGCACTGCCATAAAACAAATAAATAACAGTTATAAGCTATGGTGAGAGAGTCACTATGCCCAGAATTTTTAAACCAGCTCAGCACTCATTTAGGCACCTAAACAAAGGTAGAGTCTTCAGAGGCGCTCAGGACCCACAGCCAAAAGCGTGGGTGCACACTGGCCACTCAGCCCTTTTGGAGAGCAGGCCAGAGGCATCCCAATGGGAGCTGCTGGGTGCTGCAGACACTCAGAAGCCTCCTTGGAAGAACTGGCCCTGTGAGCTCTAGGCAAAGGAGAAACCAGGTTTCCAGGTGGTATTTGAAGCGAGGCGGAGAGTGGATGAGGTGGAGGGCTACAGAGAAGCCGTTCTAGATGGCAGGAGCTGTGGCAGAGAAGGCTCTGGCACCTGCAGCTCAGACTCTGTGATGGAACATGGAAGAGGCTGATGTGAGGCATGGTAGAGGCAGCGGGGCGGGGGAGGGGGCTAAAGCAAGGTCCTGGAGCATTTGGCCAACATGGGGGGCCTGCCTGGGCCAGATCCTGAGATGGAAAGGGAGTTGGTGGAGCTTTCAGAGGATGGGAGCAACGTGGCTGTGTCAGGAGGCCCTGTGAAGGATGCTCTCCCATCACTGGCACAGACACAGCCCCTCCTCTGGTCTGAGTTGCTTTGGTTTGGTTTTGCCCAAGGAGCACCTCAGCTCCATCGTCCTGCTGCTGAGAGCAGGGGACCTCCACTTGGCAGATGCTCGGGGCTGATGCTCGGGGCTGATGGTGGAGGAAAGGAATTCCTAGGACCGAACGGAGATGAAAGGTGCGAGGAGAGGAGATTGTCATAGGAGGCAGTTTCTGTGATGTGAAAATGTCTCCAAAGTGCCTGGAAGGCGAGTCAGAATGGTCGATGGAGGCGTCGAACCAGGAGCCTGAAGGAGATGCTGGCTGATCGCGAGTTTGCTCTCCCAAACAGCAAGGAGCTTGTGTGTGTGTGTGTGTGTGTGTGTGTCTCCCTTCAGACACACCACTCCTCTCTGTCGGCAGAGCAGGCCAGGGGCTGCCGTCACAGCCCGTGCCAATGGCTTTTTCCTCGCCAGCTGGCAGGGGCAGGATGGGCAGAGGTGACTGCCTCGTTCCTGAGATGGAACGGCTAAATGTGACACCTCCGCAAACAGAGAGGATGCAGTTTCCAGCATCCATCAGCCAGGATAGTTGAGGAACTGTTGCTGTGAGAAAGGGACAGGCTCAATGGGTTACCGCTTCCAGGCCACCACAACTGACTCTGAGAGCAGCAAGGAGCAAAGTTCAACAGACAAATGCAATCTCTGCTTGCAATCTGTAGGGCTGGATCCTGGCCTGGTGTCGATGGCATCTCTCCAGTAACTGCAATGCAGCTGCATTGCCCCAGCTCTGAATCCATCCCCTAAGCTCTTCATTCTTGCCTGAGAACAGGGCAGCACTTTGGGATGCAGGAGTGGGTGCTACGTCCTGAGGTGCAGGAGAGGCAGCATTCCTGCCAGGCGCAGTACAGGTGTGATCTTAGCCAGTGATTTTATCTGGAGTAGAATCAGCCAGGGAGGGCAAAATTGATTATTATTTATTTGTATTATCTAGTGCCTAGGGGCCCAATCATGGCCCAGGACCTGCTGCTGCTAGGGGCTGTACAAACACAGCTTCCACTCTGAATAGGATCATAGAAATAGGCCTGGCTGAGTTGACCTTCTAAGATTTGAAATACCCTGGCTCTCTCGAGCCATAGTGATGAACCGTCTCCTAAGACAGACATGAGCATTTCCAATCCATTGAATATGGGTGAGTTTTGCAGATGACACCAAAGATCTCATGTTACTGTGTGTAACAGCAAGAGGTTTGGATCAATATTCCTCTTTCCTCCTGGGCTACCTGTTGCCCTCCTGCCAGATGCAGCTGCAATTCAGCTTATATTCATATGGTGTATGAGAGAGAGAGAGAGAAATCCATCTCATATTTCTTGAGCATCTTTCATCCCAACGTGCAGGCCAAATTCTGAAATCCTTGTTCAGATGTCACTTTGTCCTTGCTCCAGCAAAACTCCCACTGAACTCAAGCAAGGGATTTATACCGGCCCACAGTTTATAAAGCACTTTGGGATGAAAGAGGCTATAGGAATGGGAGACGTGGTTTCCCATAGGGTTTGCAGAGGGAGAGGGGGATCTTTTGGGTTTATGTGTCAGCAATGGAGGACTGTGCATTTATGGCATTAGCAAACAGAGGCCCAGTTTTCTGCATGGATTCATCTGTATCTTGGTCTCGGCATGGTGCTAAAACCAGGGTTTAGTTTTGGCTACGGGGATGGGAATTAAAAATACATTTCTTGATCTCCCTGTGTCTGTTTCCACCACCACCTCCGCCTGCGCCAGACAGTGCGGGCTGCAGACACACTGTGTTGATGTGTACGCGCGCCACTCTGTACGATTCCTGCTTCCTTGCCAAAACACCTCCTGCTGTTTATTTATTTATTTCTCGCTGATAACGGAGGGGATCGCATTTCCGGAAGAGTGCCAGCAGATGATACGAGCCCGGGACTGATACTGCCAGCAAGCCCCTGCCAGCCCTTTCTGCCGGAAAAATTTCATTTTTTCCAGGAGGAAGCCATGAGTGCGAAGTGGAATCCAAATCCGATTCCTCGGCACTTTTTGTTATCGCACAGCAGCCCACCAGGTGGGGCAATGGAGGGCGCTCACTCAGCTGCAACTCAGTGCCTTAATCCAATTTACAGCTTCTCTCAGAGAGATAATTACAGCCCTGAAACCAGTTAGCGCTGTACAAAACAGCTCTCACACCAAAGACCTGAGCCTGTCTTTCAAATTTCCACCTAGAGTGTCAGGGATTCTTAGGGGGGTGGGTAAGATTTGAGCTAAGCCATTGTGAAAAGGCAAGTGTGTAGCTAGTGACCCCGCACCCATGTGCTCTTCCCCCTCCTCCACACAGGCACAGCCACCATTTCTCCAAGGCCAGAAGGAAATGAAAGCGACGACTTTTAACACAGAGCTTTTCCAGCCCTGGATGGCAGGGCTGTAAAGGATCACCACATCAAGATGCAGCAGGTCCACAGAGTAACTGTTCTGGGAAGATGGATGCAGGTGGCTAGCAGCACATTTAGCCCAAGGGCTAGATCCTGATCTCTGTCCCACTGGTGTGGAGTCTGGAATCCTTTGTCGGCAATGGAATTTGAATCTGAGTATTTAAGTCATGCAGCATGCAAATAGTCGTGTGAGCTGGGGCAAAGGGAACGGCAAAGGCGAGAGCTAGGGTTGCCTAGTCGCAGAGGAAGGGAGCTACTTAGGTGACCCACCAGTCAGTGTGTGTTCTGGGTGCCCTGCTGTGCCCAAGCCACAGTGTGTCACAGCCCCAGCAAGACAGCCTGGCTCTTCAGGCCAAGCTGTGGAGGTCCTCAGTTCACCTCCCGCTGTGTCAGTCAAGATGGCAGCCTACGCACAGCAGAAGCAAGCCAATGCTTGCCCACCCTGCCCCCTCAATGGGTCCCAGCTCTGCATGGGGGGTGGAAAGGGGTTCAGGTATGGGGCTCATTTTGGGCCCAATCCAGGAGAGCACGTGCCTAATGTTATGCACATGATTGAGTCCCATTAACTTCAAAGAAGCACTTCAGCATGGACTGGAGAGCTGTGCTCATCTGGATGGTCTTGTGACTTGGGGTCTGAGCCCTGGTCCCATCAGGCTGCGATGGCTTGTAAGCTGAGGCCACGAGGGTTGGAGACAGAGGAATCCACCCACTAGGAACTGGGCTGAGCCCCACCAACTCCTCTCTCCCTCCCAGTGCGCCTCGTGATCACCCTTAGTACCTGAGTGGGGTTATCAGCAGCGAACAAGCTTTCCTCTCTGCTCAGACATGGGACATGCCTCCTCAGCTCTGGGGCTATTTTGTTCTTTGGCATCGTTATTTTAGGAAAGCAGAGCTGGAAAGACGGGGCCTTACTGTTCAAGTCCTGAATGTGGTGAGGCGATGGGTAAGCCTCCACTCTGGCACAAGGGGGTTCTACACGGGAGCGTTGGCTTCTGAGAACACTTTGTTCTCAGCTCTCACAAGCTTCGCCCTACTTGCTGATACTTTCGTTGTCCCCAGTGACCATAGTTGACAGGGCAGCACCATATCTTGGAGTGCTTGGGGGGTCTTTGAGGTAGCCGAGGCCCTGTCCACTGAAGGTTTCATTCTTGACTAGGAACTGGATTCGGGACTTGACGGGGAGCCTCTAATGGAGCAAACAGTAGGTAGAGATCTAAATTCCCAGAGATGGCGCGCCATTGTAAGCAAGGCCGGAGGAGAACAATGTATAGATCGCTGTGGTCAGATCCTCGTTTCTCAGGGTGCCTCCTGCCCAGCTGAAAGTGGAATGAGGCATTTTTAGAAGCCGTGGCTAACTGGGTGTCAAACAGCATTAAGGAATCCAGGACGTTCCCCAGATGAACGCCATCGGCCGGCAGATGCCCCCAATAGCAGGAGATGTCATGGTGCTGGCCAGTTCCTCAGAATATTTTCCTTCTTCCCAGCAACATGGCTCCATCATCCCTGGCTTGCATGTCAGTCAGCTCCTCTTCACCCAGACACTGAGACACCTGGCCAGAGGTGTTAGCTGCATTGGCGGAGACAAGCCAATGAGCTGGGTACCTTGCTGATGCTGGAGTCCATGTTGTCTCATCCTATCTCCCAATGGTTTTATATGGCCCTGAGCAGCCATCAGACCCATTGAAAAGCAGCAGCAACCTGAGGGGAGGGTCACTGATTTGAGAGCCATCCAGCCTCTTTTCAGAATTAAGAGAGTTAAGAGAAGGGAAGTAACCTGATAGGAATGAGGACAGCCAACGCCCAGCAGCTACAAGTGCATGGGCATTGAGCCACTACTCCCAGGAGCTCCCCAAGCCAGGAGCCTTGTGGTCTGAGATTTACAAAGCCACCTAGGGGACCTGGAGGCCAATTCCCATTAATCTGCATGGGAACTAAGCATCCAACCCCACAGACAGCTTTGAAAGTGTCAGCTTGAATGCGTGCATCATTGTGTGTCCAGTCACTGAGCATGGTCTGAAGAGACACATTAGTGGTGGGAGGTTCTCCAGAAGTTCAGAGGTTTGGTTCCCGTGGGAGAAGCAGCTGGACAGATGCTGATTGGAGTTTTTCTAAATGACCAAACCTCATGAATGGGGCTGGCTCTCTCACACAAATTTCCAGTTCTGTCAGTTTCCAGGCAGGCCAAAAATACCATCAGAACAGTCTTCCTTGAAGTACTACAGGGTTTCTGCCTCCAGCCCTGGGTAGAACTCAGCCCTTAGGAGCCCTGGCTCCACACGACTATGACAATAATAACAACAACGAAAAATTTAACACAACTTTTTTTAAATCTCAAAATATTTTGCTTCAGGTTTTGAGCAAAAGATTGGATGCCATTGTGAGCTAGTGGACAGGACACTGACTGGGAATCAAGAGCCATGGCTCATATTCCCAGCTCTGCCACTGAGCTGAAGGCTGATCTTGGACAAGTCATGTCACCTCTCTTTTGCTCTTTCCTTCTTGCTCCCTTTGTAGAGTGTAAGCAGGGACTGTCACTATGTGTTTGTAGAGTGTCCAGTGGACTGAGGCTGTGTTGGGGTTACTGGAATATAACCAATAATATTTGATCAAAACTGGTTCACACACACCTAGTCGACTCCTTGGGTCACACTTGATCCCTTGAGGTCCAATCTGTCTCCACTGTGGAGTTTTAAATTGTCCAGCAGGGAAGGTGGGGAGATCGTGGATGTCATGAACAGAGAGAGACCCAATTCAGAACACCCTTAACCTTCGGAAAGTTTGGATTGACATCTAATCTATGCAGCTCAGACCCAGCTCAAGTAATCAGAATTCACAAATCGTTTGCCAGAGGCTTATGCATGCAACCAGGTTTCTGAACCCTTTGCCCAATTTGGTGGCTTGTCCTCCCAGCATGACCTGCAGTCTGAGGACATTAAGCACATTCCAAAACAGCCACTTTCTCTGTTTCCTAGGCGTGAAATAGTGTCTAATTCTCTTTCCTTCTTCCTCCCATTCAAATCAAACAGGTGGGTCAATTTTTTTTTTAATGCCAGCCTTCCTTTCATTTTGGCTCATGGCTTCTGAATTGATTCTCCAGCCCTGGAGCTCAGCTCTCCCATCAGCTGGCCCTAAGATAAGGGTGTGGTTAAAGGGTCCATGGAGCTTTCGTTACCATCAGTCATAGGGACAAGACAGCCAGCTTTGGCAAACGTGAGCGATAGCTCAAAGGGATGCTTCCTCTAGTACTTCAAGATACCAACATGGTTTTCAATCATTCAGTGCCCACCATAAGCAGCTGTCCTTTGAGTGTGTAATGCCGATATATTATCGGGAAACCTTTCAGCAGGCACAATCCCAAGGCACTTTACAAGCAAATTCTGCTTACATCTCTACCCCAATATAACGTGACCCAATATAACACGGATTCAGATATAACGCGGTAAAGCAGCACTCTGGGTGGAGGGGGGCTGCGCACTCCGGCGGATCAAAGCAAGTTCGATATAACGCGGTTTCACCTATAACACAGTAAGATTTTTTGGCTCCTGCGGACAGCGTTATATCGGGGTAGAGGTGTATATGAAGGTTGTAGGGGCCAGCTGAAAGAGTTCCATGATCTAGATTTATACAAAATCCTGTTTCATTTTCTGTCTGAATTTGGGATGTCACCAAAATTTGGATATTCAGGGCTGGCAAATCTGGATTTCCCAGTATATAAGGGATCACTTCATCTATCATTGTAATGCAGTCGCCTCTGGGCCGGAATGTCGCCGCTGTCTAACAGCACACAGAAGTGCTCCTCCGAAGTTCTGCAGAGAAGCAAAGAATATGAGGCCAGATCATCAGGTGGGCAGAAGTCAACAGATGGATTTATACCAGCTCGGGATCTGGTGCAAATTCTTCACCTGAAAGCACAGAGGAATATTAGGTAGACAGAATGAACCAAGCTGATCTTCACAAGAGCCCCAGGATAAAAGCACCATGGGTTCATTAATGAACTCCAGTGTCTAGTTGAAGTTTAATCAGCAGCAGAATGGCACCTTCTAACACCAAACTAAAGCATGGGGCTGCCTCACAGGGAAGAGCAGCTGCTGCCTTATCTCCAGATGTGAGTGCTGCATTCCTTCACAGCGATACTCAGCTTGTGACGAGCGCTTGACTATTTCGGTTGCTTTACAATCACCTGCATCCCTCAGAAGGTGAATTCCTGTTCCCAAATTTACTGCAGACACTCCTCAGCACAGTGAATGCTGTGCAGTTGATTCAGAACTAAAACCCTCTATTGCCTTGGTATTTAATAGGGTAGGTAAAATACACTTCCCAAAACATCTCTTCTATACTGGTTATCTTTCACTGAGCTGGAGAGAGTCAATAAGATGGTTGGGCCAATTGGCCCATTAGATTTCATGACAATATCATGCTTCCTTATAGATGATCTGAGATAATGATCCTTAAACACTGATTTAAACACTAAATCCCTAAAAACTTATTCACTGGCAGAAGGAACACGAGCTCTTTCACTCATATAAATACGTACTTCACTATAGGTACCAGATCCTCAGCTGGAGTAGATAAAGATAGCTCCAGTGAAGTCTGGGGAATTATGCCAATTATGCCAGTAAAGTACCTGGCCCTGTATTTCACTTTTGGCAGGTTTTCACGGCATGATCCAGGTACCCTCAAGGGTACAGACGTTGGCTGGTTCACCATTCCTTGGTAACGATCTAATTAGCAATAGCAGGAGTTGGCAAGTCACTACCATGTTTGTACAATGTAGATTCTAATTCTGGTCAGACCATGTTATTGCCAGGAGAAGACAGTAACCTGTGGTCGTATCAAATGCAGTTGTGTCAGTCATACGTTAACAAAGGGAAAGACCAAGAACTATGCAGAATCCACAGCTGATTTCTTCTATTAGTTCTTGGCCAAATCCTAAATAGATAGACATCTCAAAAGAGTCAAGTATCACAGGGGTAGCCGTCTTAGTCTGAATCTGTAAAAAGCAACAGAGGGTCCTGTGGCACCTTTAAGACTAACAGAAGTATTGGGAGCATAAGCTTTCATGGGTAAGAACCCCACGAAAGCTTAACTCAAAAGAGTGATCATAATTAGTACACTGGGACCAGCACTGGCTGTCAGAAGGGTCTTAAATATAATCCACTCTGCCTGATGCACTGCACTGGAGGGTGATTGAGATGCTTAGAAAGCTTTCAACAGGATAGAAAGAATCAAGGGGGAGATTTTCATAAGAGCCTGAGGAATTTAGGAGCACCGAGTCAACGAGAGGCGTGCTCCTTAGGCACTTCTGAAAATGTGACCCCAAAAGAATTGCTTCCAATCTGATCCTTGGAAAGTAATTACCCTGCCCAGCTGATTAGGACTAGTAGGAAACACTGCTGAATGAGTGAGTGTTGATTAGTAGAGATACATAAGCACTGAAACCAAACTCCACTTAAAGACATAGCAACATGAAAATGGACATTCAAACTTGAGCAAAGACTAGCCTGCCACAGACAAAACTCCCAGTGAAATTTCAATATGCCCCAGCAGGCACTCAGCAGAGAGGCAGTTCAAATCCGAAACTGGATCAGGACTCAGGAGCTCCAAATTCTATCCCCTGCTCCAACAATGACCTACTGTATGGTCTTGGGCAAGTCACTTCATCTCTCAGTGCCTCTGTTTCCCCTCCCACCCATTGTCGAATGGATTATAACATCTTCAGCACAGGAATTGTCTTTTGCTATGTGGACATAGAGTGCCCAGCACAAGGCAACCCTGATCTGAATTGTGACTGCTAGGAACAGCAGTAATATAAATAACTATTATAATATACTAGAGAGTTTACTTCTTCCCATGTTAGGCAGATTCTGGAGGCCTTGCGCCTCGAAAGTGCCACTAAAGTCTGAAGGTTTTGAGGTAAGAACCAGGACTTGAGGATTAGGTCCAGGGACTTGGACCAGTGCTGAGTGGATGTATGGCTAGGGGCAAATTGGATTATACAGGGTGGAAATATTCCCACCTGCTCCAGCCAGGTAACATTTTAGTCCCACCCCTTCCAGGGTAACAAGAAGTCCAACAAATAACAGTTCACTGTCCTTATAAAAAGTCTCCTGCCCTGACTCTGGGCCCATGGTCCTCACCCTTCTGCCAGGGATTTCAGCTGTTCTTAGCCCCTTCTCCAGGGCCTCATATCACTTTCCCCCGTGGCTGGTGGGGGGACCCAGGCACTCCCAGGGCCACCCAGAGGATTCAGGGGGCCTGGGGCAAAGCAATTTTGGGGGCCCCTTCCATAAAAAAAAGTTGCAATACTATAGTAACATGTATTTGGAAATTTAAAAAATAACCAGTGAAATACATTCAAAAATTAATTTTTAATAATTTGAAAATACATGAAATACATTATTTTAAAACATTAAATGCTTTAATGGTATGTATACATTTGCAATTACATAATGGGCTGTTGCTGGGTGATGGTGATGATTGGTACCAATGGGCTGTCACTGCCTGGGGGTGGTGCTACTGTTGCCCAGGGCTGGGTGGGGAGCTGGGCTCAGGGTCGGGGAGTGCCCGGCTCAGAGGGGCTGGGTTTGGAGCTGGGGGTCAGGGCTGGGGGGAGGCTGGGGTCGGGGGGGTATCCGGCTCAGAGGGGCTGGGCTCAGAGCTAGGGGTCAGGGCTGTGGGGCGATGGGGTCGGGGGTAGTCCGGCTCAGAGGGGCTGGGCTCGGAGCTGGGGGTCAGGGCTGTGGGGGAATGGGGTCGGGGAGTGCCCGGCTCAGAGGGGCTGGGCTCGGAGCTCGGGGTCGGGGGGTGCCCGGTTCAGAGGGGCTTACCATGCTGCTTACCCCCGCCTCCCCCCTCCCCCAGAGTCTCAGCGAGCCATGTCCAGGAGCTCCTGCCACTCGGCCCGCCAGAGCTCACAGCCCCGCCCCCTTACCACGTGGCTCCGAGTGGGAGGACCTCAGGCCCCGCCCGAGCCACACCGCTGCAGCACTGTCCAGGGCTGCTCCTGGACGCGGAGTGCTGAGGCACCGGGGGATGGGGGAAGGTGAAGGCGGAGGTGGGGGGGAGCCTCCAACATTCTTGTGGGGGCCCCTGAGGGGCCCAGGGCAAATTGCCCCACCTGCCCCCTCCCTCCCCCCCGTGTGGCCCTGGGCCCTCCCACTACACCGGGTTCCAGTCCAGGGCCCTATAACCAGCAGCCAAGATCTGCTCCATCAGATGCCTTGCTGCTGCCTCCCTGTACCCCTTCCTACTGCTGCCTGTCAGCAGGCCTCTCTAAGGTCTCCCTTCTCTCAGGGCCAGGACACCTCTTGGACTCTTGGCAGACCAACAAAGGGTTGTGTCATCACCTCCCCTGCATCTCTGGGTGCCTTAAATGCTCTGCTGCTCTGGCTCACAGCCGGGACACAACAGCCTGCAGACGAGCATGGACTGAGTGTCTGTGATAAGCAGCCCTGACGCACCACCTCTGACTCCAGCAGCCTGCTAGTTACGCCCCATTCATGCTCTGGTTACACCTGGCAAACGACCCCAGCCCAGGCCCAAATTTCCCCCAAACCATGTGCACTACCCAGGACCGGATTAAGGTTATGAGGGACCGAAGGCTAATAGGAGGGAAGGGCCGAAGTATGAATTACATAATACACAAAAATTAGGAAGTCCAAACATTTCTCTACATAATATTTACATATTATTTATTTATGTAAAATTAACAAGTTTATTCTACTCTCACTACACTCAGTTCTTCAAAGAAACCATTTCCCCCTCTAGCTTTAGCTGTGGCAAAGTCTTGAATGGTGTCATCGTAATTCAAAGACCTGACAATTTCATTCTTAAGGCTCAAGAGGGACAAAGCACTGAGATGCTGTTGAGTCATGACAGGTTTCAGAGTGGAAGCCATGTTAATCTGTATCAGCAAAAGCAACGAGGAGTCCTTGCAGCACCTTAGAGACTAACCAATTTATTTGGGCATAAGCTTTCGTGATGAAGTGGGGTTTAGCCCACGAAAGCTTATGCCCAAATAAATTGGTTAGTCTCTAAGGTGCCACAAGGATGCCTTGTTGCTTTTGTTGAGTCATGATCGGAGGACATTTTTGACCCTTGTTAGAAGAGAGAAGGAATGTTCTCCACTACAGCTAGTGATCATTAGTGACAAATACAGCTGTAATGCAGTTTCAACATTTGGGAACATTCTATCACATCGGATTCAGTGGTAACTCGGTACATCCAAATACATTTGCTTTCGTCATCTTTTCTCTCTATATCTGAGAGTGATGTGAATTCAACACATTGAAGAAATTTGTTAGTTAAATCTACTGGGAGATCGTTTGGGTACTTCTGACACAGACGTTTGATACCTTCACTGACTTCGGAACTTAAAATGTTAGGTGAAAAATTTGTCAGTACTCTAAAGGTTTCGTCAACATTTTCGTAAGCCTTGATGTTCTAATGAACTCTTCTGTTTGTCAATGATTGTGATAAAGATATTAACTCTGAAGGCCTCCTTGTCACTGAATGAGTGGGCAGTTACATCATCACATGTCTTCTGTCTTTTGCAGCATTTGGCTGACTTAGACTCATGGTTAGCAGTCCTTGCAGCCCCCGGAATTTTATACTCATCAAAACTATCCCGCATTTGTTGAAGAACATTTTCAAGATTTCTCATTAGGTTTACAGCAGTGGAAAGGTCAATTTGAGCACTTGGCAAGCTTAGACTGCACCTGCTGAATGGCTGAAGTGTATCATTCCAGACCTCACACAAAATACTAGTTTCCAAAGTGCATATTGCATCACTCAGGATCTTCACATCTTTTCTTGTGGCTGATTTTTGAGATTCATCTTCCTTGATGCTCTCTAGCACTTCAAGGATGTTGGGGTATCCCAGAACAACTGTATTCACAGCTTCAGCGTTGGCACTTCACTGTGTCCCTGAGAGCAGTTTTGCACTAGGCATCCCTTTGGTAATGAATCTCTAAGAATCATCCAATGACTGGTTGATGCAGAGAAAAAATGTACAATTCTTGGACAAATCCAAAAAAAGAAACTGCTTCAACACAATAATCCATAGCAGACTGGCCAACAAGGTTGAGTGAGTGTGCAGCACATGGTATGCAATCAACCAAAACATTGCGCTCCTTTATCTTTGTCTGCATCCCTGAATATCTGCCACTCATATTACTTGCATTGTCATAGCTTTGGCCACAACAAAGGCTGATGTCAATCTCATTTTTGGTCAGGAAATCGAGTAGGTACAAGGCAAGTTTCTCCCCTGTGTGGCTGGTGGTATCTAAGAAGGTCATGAAATGCTCAACTGGTCTGCTGGGTAGCACATAACGCAAGATGACAGTCAGCTGATCTACATGTGACATATCCGGTGTTGAATCAATGGAAAAATATCCCACATCTTTGATCTCATCTACAATGGCTGATAGTGTCTTTTTTGCCAGCAGTGCAATTAATTCATTACAAATAGTCTTTGATAGATATGATGTATGGCCTTTTCCATGATTTGCGTGTTCATTGATGTGCTGAGCTAAGAAAGGATCATACTTAGCAATTAGCTCTAGAATGACAAGGTAATTGCCATTGTGTTTCGATCCAACAGTCTCATCTGAGCCACGGAATGGAAGACCACGCTCAGCAAGAAACACTAAGGCTTCAACTACACATGTGAGAATGTTCTTCCAATAAGCACGCACTTCGAAAAACTGGTTTTCCATTTGGGTATTAATTCTGCCATTAACTTTCTTTTGGGCATGGTAGCTGCTAACTGACAATGTATGCTGCTCACTCATTGCATGATTGATAATGTATGCAGTACTCTTCAAATCACTGAAGCCTTTGCAGAACATTCCCCAGTTTTTGGTATCAGAAAACAGGCAGCAATAAAAACAGTACACTTTTTTCTTAGAAGGAGAACAGATGAGCCATTCTCACCTGCCAATCTGTTTGTTAGGCTTCACATATTCAGACACTGATTTGGTCAGATAACGATTCTGATTGGTGTACTCTCACTTTGTCAATAAAAAGTCAGCATCTAGATTCTGATATTTCTGTGGACGCTTCTCAGTCCAATATGCAATGAGATCTTGAGAAGTCATGTCCCACTCGCCTGGATGGTTGGAGAAGGATATTTTTGTATTACTATCACTGGGAAACTCTTCAGAGAAGTGGGGTGAAACTTCAGCTAGAGAAGTCACACAGGAGGCTGGTCCTTTTCATCAGGTGTTGACGCAGCAGGTTCACTTGGGCTGGTATTCGCCTGGACTTCCTCACCACCAGGCTTAGTAGGAGGAAAAAACATTAGGAGAGAAGGAGAACCTTTCAGCACTACATCTTGTCTTTGCCATCTTTCTTTGGCCTCCTTCAATTTCTGTCATCCTCCTTTTTTCGACATTGTTTCTGTTGTCCAGTGTAGGCCTACTGCAGGGATGGCCAACCTGAGCCTGAGAAGGAGCCAGAATTTACCAATTTATATTGACAAAGAGCCACAGTAATATGTCATCGTGCTCCCAGCAGGCTCCCAGTGCCTCCCACCCACCGGCAGCCCCGCTGATCAGCACCTCCCCCTCCCTCCCCGCCCCTCCTGATCAGCTGTTTCTTGGCATGCAGGAGGCTCTGGGGGGGAAGGGGGAAAGGGGGAGGAGCGAGGGCATGGCAGGCTAAGGGGAGGGGGTGGGAAGGGGTGGAGTGGGGGCAGGGCCTTTGGCAGAGCCAGGGGTTGAGCAGTGAGCACCCCCTGGCACACTGGAAATTTGGCGCCTGTAGCTCCAGCCCCGGAGTCGGTGCCTATACAAGGAGCCGCATATTAACTTCTGAAGAGCCTCATGTGGCTCCGGAGCCACAGGTTGGCCACCCCTGGCCTACTGTGTACAAAGTTCAATATTGCTTGGGCCGACAAACACTTACTTAGCCCACAAAGACAAAATCACAACCCTATAAATTGAATTTACAGTCTTGATGGAGTAATTTGTACAAAGCAATATCTAATGAGACAAAACATTTCCGATGGCCCCGTTACCGTCGTTCAGCTGTTACTTCAATATGGAATGAAGGGCCTACAGTAGGGCCTAAAAATAAGAGGGCCTAAGGCTATAGCCTTATTAGCCTATGGGTTAATCCAGCCCTGGCACTACCATGTCCAGCTCTTTGCTGGGCCATTCAGAGGAATAATAAGGTGTTTGCTCCTCTAAGGAGACCAAATGCACAGAATGTCCCCTTAACTGGAGTCAACGATCACTTGGATTCAGCTGCAGCACTGGGCTGGTTTCGATTAAAAGCAAAGCAAGCTTAGTAACAAAAGGAGAGAGGATTTTAAGTGAGTTCAGGTATGAAGAGGAGAGTTAGACATGGCATGAAAAATGCTTTCCAGAAGCTCAGACTTAACGCAAGAAGACCCAGCCTTTGTTCCAGAGAGTTTCCCACCTTCCATCATGATGGGTGCGTACCCCCTGTCAGGATCTACCACCAAGTCCAAAGAGCTCAGTTCCTTGGTCTTCTTAGGGGATGGATCACTTGGGGTTCTCTGCCCCTCTCTTTTATAGTCAGGGACCTTCTGCAATTGATTCTGCTGGAGGGGGCCCCCCAAAGCAAAGTTCATCCGAGCTGTGAGGAAGGCGATATGGAGCTGATGACACTAATGAACTGGGGCCCACTGAAATGGTCAGGCCAGCTGAAACGCACGACCAGCTACCAGTGAGCCCCTGGCCCTCTGGCATTGGGATGCCGTTAGGGTCACAGCTCTTTCCCTGGAAGTCCATGCCTTGTCCTTTCATCAGGGCTCCTTACCACCAGAGCCTGCCCCACTCCCAGCAGCTGCTCCTGGTCTCTCCTGGTCTCCTGCCAAACTTCTCTAACCAGGAGAGGAGCCCAGAGCCAGCCCACACATTCACTCCTCCCTTACTCCCAGAGAGGGGCTGCAAGACTCTTTCCCTCTAATCCACTTCTGCGGCACACTTCTTCTCTTTGTACCACCCACCCTGCTCCTCCCCAGCTGGAATTCATCTTTAATTGAGCCTGGCCCATCCTCCAGGGGCAGCCAGGAGGTTAATTAGTCACATCATGCCAGGCATAGTGATGGGGCATAAAACTTGGGGTGCACTTTCCCTGGAGAACATGAGCTGCCTCAAGAACAAGCTCTCTGAGAAACACTGGGACTCCGGGAGCTGTACACTACGCCCCATGGCCCTGCACCTGGCACAGCCCCTCCCACTAGAGCAAAGTGGGGGCATAACACGCCTATTCTGAACTGCAATCACCTCCCACCGGCTCGGCACTGGTGGGAATGGCCGCACAAGTGGCAGGGTGACAGTGGAAATTCCCCCACACACACACTCACACCGGTATAAATCAAGAGTACTCCATTGATAACAGTGGAGCTACACCTCAGGAAATTAGGGGTGCAATATGGATCCCAGGCTGGGAGCGGGTGGGTTACAGCCAGGGGTACAGTATGGGTTCCAGGCCGGAAGCGGGTAGGCTATACCCAGGGATACAGTATGGATCCCAGGCTGGGAGCAGGTGGGTTAGACCGGAGTACACTATGGATCCCAGGTCGGGAGCAGGTGGGTTACAGCCAGGGGTACAGTATGGATCCCAGGCTGGGAGTGGGTAGGCTATACCCAGGGGTGCAATATGGATCCCAGGCTGGGAGCGGGTGGGTTACAGCCAGAGGTACAGTATGGGTTCCAGGCCGGAAGCGGGTAGGCTATACCCAGGGATACAGTATGGATCCCAGGCTGGGAGCAGGTGGGTTAGCCAGGGGTACACTATGGATCCCAGGTTGGGAGCAGGTGGGTTACAGCCAGGGGTACAATATGGATCCCAGGCTGGGAGTGGGTGGGCTAGACCCAGGGGTGCAGTATGGACCCCAGAGTAGAAGCAGGTGGGTTAGACCCAGGGATACAGTATGGATCCTAGGCCGAGAGCGGGTGGGTTACAGCCAGGGATCCAGTATGGAGGGTGCTGGGTACAGTATAGAAATCCCAGCTGTTCTCCAATACTGGCATGAATCTCGTTGTGCCATGTCCCTTTGCCAGGTCATGCTGAGCGGGGAGAGCACTCAGACATACAGACACCCCAGTTGGCCCTGGACACCCTGCCTCCAGCATCCCCCTGCGGCACACATCAGTCTCCAAGCCACGTAGTCACTGGGCAGGCCTGGCCTGGGCTGGCTGTGTGGCTGCTGCCGCGCTGGGTGGCTGGAGAGGTTCACACATTTCAGCAATTTGCCAGGCTGCATGACAATTACTGCCACAGATGCTCCTGTGTCAATATGGGCTCTGCTCTCCGCTCTGGTACAGCAATGGGTGTGTCTGGCGCGGACGCCGCGCAGCTCGTTCCAGTAGAATTATGGGGTTGGGAGGAGGCCATTTTTGGATGGGATTGCTAGGGGATTACAGCTTTCTGCCTCACCCCGTGGCTTCTCTACTCTTCTCTCTAGCGCAGTCAGGGCTTGCAGCTGGGCTCTCCTCATCCAGATCTGTCAGGGCTTCAATGCCCCATGCTTGCTTGGCCTTACTGCTTAGTCTGTGTTCATGTGCGACATGGGGCAGGGGCCTGCTGGGAGGGTGAGGGGCAACGTGGGGCAGGTGGTCAGCGTGAGGGGCACGTGCAATGTGGGGCAGGTGCACAGAAGATGGGCCCATGTAATGTAGGGCAGCTGCACAGGGTGAGGGGCATGTGCAATGTGGGGCAAGTGCAATGTGGGGTAGGGGCAGATGCAATGTGGGGCAGATGCACAGGAGATGGGCACATGCAATGTGGAGCAGATGCACAGGGTGAGGGGCACATGCAATGTGGGGCAGGTGCAATGTGGGGCAGGTGCACGGGAAGAGGGGCACATGCATCTACACTAGCACAAAGTGTAGTTCCCTTTGGTTCCCCAGGTCACTAGGGTTCCGTCCACTAGTGCTGAGATCGTTCCCTGGGCTTGTGGAATTGATCAGATGCAGCATTCGTCACCTTACAGACAGACAGAGAAATGCCATTGGGCTGAGCAAAGGGCCCCACAAGCTTAGCTACATAGAGATGTGCAGCCTGTAACATGGGCATCTTTCACTGCATACAGGCTCCCGTATAACGAAGGGGCTCCTACAGGATCTTGCCCTAAACCTACATAGGCACTTACACAACCTCATCGCTGGGGCGTGGGGGTGTTTAAAAGTACCTAGTGGCCTTGTCTAGACCAGGATAAAAGGGCTGCTGCTAGCTAACATGTTCTAGACATGGAGTCCAGCTAAGGCAGCATGTACTGTGCATGGGCTAGGCTGGGTTGGCTGAATCCGAGGGTCTGCGCTGGGCCGCATCTGGAGTATCTTAGCACCTGCTAATGGCACTGGCTATGTCCTCTCGGCGGCGTTAACTGCCGTCATGGACACACAAGTGAGTCCAGTGAGAGCGAGAGTGCCACACTGTGAAATCACCCTGGAGCAGAGTGACTGGATTTCCCCCCCAGAGTGACAGCGGCAGCAGCAGAGGGTGGCAACTCAAGTTGTGGCCTACACCCCATAATGGGCCGGCTACCTAGAATTCTAAGCCCCATCACACTTGAGTTCAGGAGTTTTAGGTGTGGACAGGGCTTGGGTTCTAACACAAGTCAACTCTGCAGCGAAGACACCACACCCATGTGACTTGCGCACACTAGACTTAAAACGTGTTAGCACATGATCATCACGTCTTTAAATCCTGGTCTAGACAAGGCCAGTGTTGGCCTAACTCTGCTCCCATTGAAATGAAGCCCGGACCCGTGTCCTGTGGAGAGATCAGTGAGTGGGAAAGAGCCCCTTGCCAACCACTGGCTTGCTTTACACCTCTCACACCTGCAGATGTCTCCAGCACGCCCTCAGAGACAGTTCCTGTCCCTTTAAGTACAGCACATTAAAAAAAACAACAACAACTGACAAGCTCCCTTGCTCTTAAAAGAGTGAGAAATTTTCATTGATTAATTTCTTCATGGCTTCTTAAACAGATAATTAATTCACCGTGAACCTGCGGCCACGTCGTAGTGAGTCGTTAATATTGTAAATTCAGCTATACTTCGATAACCGCCTGACCCCCCCGTCACCCCGAAAACCAGATAGCTGTGCAGTGGGGGGTGGAGGGGGCGGCAAATCAATTTTAAAAGACATGAAGGGATAATCCAGCAAAAGGAAGCTATTGATTCTCTCTTATAAGACACTGCTATAATATTTATTCTTTTGTAAACAGAATTAACCTGGCATCACGGGTCATTCCTATTGAACAGCACTCCTCTCGTGTGCTCAGTAGTATAGATTGTATCAGATGAGGTGGAAACATCCAAACCGTGCCACCTACCCCGTGCTGCATCCCAGGACCTGCTCATCTCAGGGCTGTTGGCGACCACCTAGACCACATGGCAACTGGCATATCCCAGCTGGCTTGGAGGCTCCTTCCTGGATCTCTGGCAGAGAGGCTGTGTTCAGGACAGGCGCAGAGTGCATTGCACTCCAGAATTCACACCAGCATAAAGGGCCCTTGATGCTGTGACAGGCCAGCATCCTTCGGCTGCTCTTTCTTGAGCTAGGGGCCAGTTTGGTGTCTGTCCAGGCCCAGGATTGGAGAGGGAGGAAAGGTAGCTTCACGCCACTGCCTCACCTCTGCTCAGCTCTGTTTGCAGATGAGGCTTTAGCTCAGGGGTTCTAAAACTGGGGGTCGGGACCCCTCAGGGGTTCATGAGGTTATTACATGGGGGGGCGCAAGCTGTCAGCTTCCAACCTAAACCCCACTTTGCCTCCAGCATTTATAATGGTGTTAAATATAAAAACAAGTGTTTTACTTTGTAAGGGGGGTTGCACTCAGAGGCTTGCTATGTGAAAGGGGTCACCAGTACAAAAGTTTGACAACTACTGGGCTCCTAAGGGGCTGGCTGTGTAGCACAAGCACGGCTGGTAGAGGGTGGGAGGAGGAGACAGAGGGGAATTGGCACACATCGGAGGGGTCCTGCTAGCCCAGAAGCCGTGTTAGTTAGGAGAGACCTTTGTGCTTCTACTCACAGGCCGCGGGAGGCTGCTGAGCCGCAAGTGACCTACTTCCAGCTCTGACCTCTGACTTCAGGGACCGCAGTGACTCCTTAGGGCAGGAGAGGCGGGCTTGTGGAACACAAACCAGCCCCGCAGGCTGCTGGGGGATGAATGTGAGATGTCGAATAGCCCTCCGCACTGGCTATCTCTGCTGCAGAGCTAGGCCAGCGCATGGAGGGCTTCTGAAGATCCCACCTTCAGCTTAATCCAGGCCGATCCCATTGGTGGAGCCAGTGAAATGCAGATGGGAGCTCTCAGGGTGGAATTCACCTTGTGCAGAGGCTCAATGCAAGACCTATGTGCCATGTAAAGCCCTTAATATAGGTGTAGTAGCATGGTCCAGTATCTAGGACATTAGCCTGCCACTCGGGGAACCGATATGTGACCTTGGGCCAGATTCTTAAAAGTTATTTAACACTGCCGAGCTCAGCATTGCAAAGCCAAGCCTAACTCTCCTCTACACAAGGCTCTTAGGAGACGAAATACCATCAGCTGTCAATGGGATTTTGGTTCCTAAATCCCTTTTGAAAATGAGATGCAGGCTCCTAAAGCAATTAGGCATTGCAGTGCTGAGTGCAGCAACACTTAGCTACCTTTCCAAATCTGGGTCTTCAGCTCAGTGTCTCACCTATTTAGATTGCAAGCTCTCGAGGGCAGGGATGGCCTCTCACTCTATGTGTGAACAGAGCCCAGCACAATGGGGCCCTGATCTCCGGAGGGGCCAATATGTTTTCCAAGGTTGGCCCAAAAGAACGAGGAACGAGAGCCTCCGCCCCAGCTGAGATGACTATGGTCAGTTCAGAAAGAAAACGGTGATAAGGATAATGTTTTTCTGTAAGAAGAAAGATTAAGGGCTAGTCTACATTAGAAGTACTCGCCTCTGGTGAAGCCACTCTATGCCAATGGGAGAGAGCTCTCCTGTCAGCATAATAAAACCACCTCTGTGAGTGTGTCAGCAGGAGATGCTCTCCTGCCAGCATAGTGCTATCCACACCAGTGCTGAGGTCGGTGTAACTTACATCACTTGGGGGGGGAGAGACTTATTCACACCCCTAAGCGACGTACATTATACCAACATAAACCATAGTGTAGACAAGCCCTGCTTGTGCCAGTGCCCCAGGAAATGAAATGCCCCACTAAAGTACCCAGCAGTCCCCTAGGTACTGAAAAATGTAAGCAAAGGCCACGGGCTGGGGTGAGTGCGCCAATAACATTTGAAAAGCCCAAAGAGAAGAGTAAATTCAGTGTCCTGAGTGCCCAGAGAGAGGCCGTGCCAAAGGTTAGGAAGAGCCTTAATTAAAGGGAAACAAATAGGCAACAGATAATTAAGCTGAGGAACTCACACACTGCGGGATTACTGATTCATAGATTTTAAGGCCAAAAGGGACAATTATGATCATCTAGTCTGACCTCCCTCATAACACAGGCCAGAGGTCCTCATCCACTCACCTTTGCATCAAGAAACCATAAAATCATCTCTGATAAAGTTTGCAGATGACCCAAAAATTGGGGGAGTGGTAAATAATGAAGAGGACGGGTCACTGATTCAGAGGGATCTGGATTGCTTGGTAAGCAGAGTCCAAGCAAACAATGTGTATTTTAATACAGTTAAATGTAAATGCACACAGCCAGGAACAAAGAATGTAGGCCATATTTACAGGTTAGTAATGACGGAAAAGGAGTTGGGGTCCTGGTGGAGATTGGAGAATCAGCTGAACATGAGCTCCCAGTGCGACGCTGTGGCCAAAAGAGCTAATGTGATCCTGGGCTACATGAAGAGGGGAATCTCTAGTAGGAGTAGAGAGGTTTGGTTTACTTCTATGTTTCGCACTGGTGCAACTGCTGCTGGAATACCGTGTCCAATTCTGATGCCCACAATTCAAGAAGCCTAGACTAGACTAGAGCATATCTTTTAGAAAGACATCTAGTCTTAAAGCCCTCAAGTGATGGAGAATTCACCACATCCCTCAGTATGTTTCTCCAGTGGTTAAGTTCATGCACTGCTAAAAATATGTCTTTTATTTCTGGGCTGAATTTGTCTAGCTTCAGCTTCCAACCATTGGATTTTTTTTTCCTGCTGGATTAAAGAGCTGTCTGCGCTCAAAAACTGCTTTCCCATATCAGGAATGGCTGCTCTCTTTGCCCTATCAAGGCTAATAAATTTGGTGAAATTCAAACGAGGATTGGAATCAGCACAGCAAAAGTTAATTTCTGGTAGAAGAGCATTGAAGAGTAGTCCCACTGAAATTTACCCTTATGTCAAGCTGAATTTGGCCCAACAATTATCTTATCTTTTTCAGGAATGTCTAAGGCACACCTCACCTTGGTACTGATCTTAGAAAGACTAACAATCCTCATGCTTCAGGGCACACTGCAAGCTGATCAGTAGCTGGGGTCAGGAAGACATCTCCCCCATAGTAAAATATCGGAGAGTTAGCTGCATCAGGGATACACCTTCCTCTAAAATTAAGTATGCAGCATTCACCACTGTCGGAGAGAGACTACCAGGCCAGCTGGAACTGTATCATCGCAACTCCCACAACAATGAATGCAAAGAAATGTGGGGCTAGATACTAGACATGGAAAGGGCAGGACCGCAGGTGGAGAGAATGAGGAGGTAAAGGGAACTATCATATAGGGTCCCTTTAGTGCTCTAGAACATGCCTCTGCAGCAGGAAAGGGGTACTGAAGTGTGTGTATATGAGAGGAGACACAAACAAAAGCCCTGAATCCAAACATCCCTGACTTCTGGAGCCATTTATAGATTCATCTCTGAATTTCCCAGCTGCAACTCAGAAATCATGAGTCACGCCCCCAAAATCATGAGATTAAATAAAAATAATAATAAATATTGGATTCTTATTATTGGTCTTCTAGATTTCGAGCCTTGAGGGCATCGCATTTGCTAGCTTTTCCATGTAACCAGGAGGACCAGAAATGTTCTTTATCTTTTAAGTGAGAGTTGAAATAATCACATAACCAAATGACTCCAGGAGCTGGCGCTTTAAGGAATGCACCAAGTACCATGAGATGTGTGATAAAAGCACAAAAGTGGGTGACACTGCATGGGCCAAACCCCAGATCTGAGCAGCCCTGAGCTCTGGAGAAGTTCATAGCTTGCTTGCTGAATATCTTTAACCCCAACTCAGTTCTCAGCACCCTGGAGCTTTGGCAACACTGAGATCCTGGATCTGAACTTCTCCGCTTTGTCCTGTTGGCAGCCTCCCCAGACTGAGATCCGGATGCTGTGGGCCTCTGTTTGGGGGGCTTCCTTTAGCCCTTCCCCTGTCCCTGCCGGAGCCAGGGGGAGAGAGAGAGTGTTAAATTGTGGAAAAGAATTGAAAAGAGAGGGCGAGAGAGAAAAAAGCAGCGACGGCCTCGCAGGGAGCGGAAGCCCTAATTAAAAGACAGGCAGACAGCAGCAAAGTCTCCCATTCAGAGGGATGACAATGGGACGGTCTGTGGAGCAGAACCAGGAGGGAATGAAAGGAGTGCGGGGCAGCGGAATGGGAGAGGCCTAGCTGACCTGCGCTCAGCCCCTGAGCAAGGCACACACCCCGCTTTGGGGGCGGGGGACGTGCGCAGGGACGGGGAGATCACAACGCAGCAGGCGACTGGCTAAGCAATTTCTATTCTCTCCCCCTCTCTATTTTTTCCCCACTAGTTAAACTCCATTTGCCCCTGGCGAGGTGCCTGAGGTCAGGTGAATAAAAGCTGCCCGGGGCGGGGGGGATGCAGGGCTTGGGGGGTCATTGGCTGTACTGAAGAACTACCAGGATGGCTGACAAGTGGCGCGGGGGGGGGGGGGGGCAGAATACCAAGCCCTCTTGGGTCACCTCCCCAATCCGTGTGGCCAGACAGGCCCCGGGGTGCCTGGCCTTTCCACTCCAGCAGTGCTCCTGAATGTGTTAATTAGCCACCAAGCGCCGCATGAGTCATATGACAGCCATGAGCGGCTTGGCCTCTGCCATGGCTCACAAAGGTGGGGGGGGGGAAGCGCCACATTCTTCCAACAGTGGCTTTGGTTGGCGGGATGGGGGTGGGGACGGGTTGAGCGTGGCTGTTGCCTCTCTCTGGAGGGGAGGGCCTCACTGGCTTGGGGGCTCCTCCTGCCCTGGATTGCTGGGAGATGTTACCTTTGATCTAGGGTTGGAGGACAGGAGGGGCAGGGGGTGTCTGCTGAGTCCTGTTCTTTCTGGGAGTGGAAACTATAAAAGGCCCCTAGAGAAGAACAAGAGGCCCAGAACTTGTTGAAGGGCAGCCTACTACATCAGAATTAATTTGGGGCTCTTCCCAAAACAAAGGCCCTCTATGGCTTTCAATATGTTTACACAATAGTGCATAGAAAGAGCATCAAAGTGTCATCTTGAGGGCTCCCCTCCCCCTGCCTCTGGCCTCCTCGCCTTGCTTCCACCCTTTCCCGCTCACTCAGCACGCCTCTCTTCTCCTCCTGTCCCTTCCTCCTTTGCTCCTTCTTCCTTTCAGCCAGATTCCTCTGCCCCTTCTGTCTGCTTGAAGCAGAATTCCTCTCCTTCTTCCCACTTTTCTTTGCTTTTTGGAGACTATAGGATTAACCCGAGAGGTGCTCACAGCTACTCCAGTCCCAATCTCTCCCAGCAGGAGGCGCTGCAGGGAATGGTGTAGTAGCACTGGGCCTGGGGAGTGCACACCTCCCAGTCAATCTTGCTGTCGGGAACATGGCTGGACATTGAGAGCAGTCCCTGCAGTACTAGCTTCTCTCAGCAAGGGTTACTGTAGTAGCTCTGCCTGTGGTGGGAGGTCACTATTACTCCAGTCCCACCGTCTCGCACCAGGAGATGCTGCGCAGAGCTCACAGCTGCTATAGCCCTGGGTCCCTGCACTGCAGGCGCACATATGCTTTAGAGCAGTGATTCTCAACCTTTCTGGGTTCAGGGGCCATTTGTAAATCTCACTGACCTGTTACAACCCAGTGAATAGCGTTAGTGCAAAAAACAGCTGGCTTGCTAGATGTTTCTGACCCACGATATGTAACATGCACACTAACGTAATAAACACACTGTGCGGACCATACTGGCAGCTCCTGGCCTGCGGGGCTTGGCTCGGCTCCCAGCAACGCCTGGGTCAAAGCACCACTATGATTGGCCAGGCCCCCAACCCCCGGACAGGAGCCTGCTGAGCCAAATTTCTGTGAGTAGCCATGAAACCTGGCACACACTCTCTCAAATTTGGCCCAGCTGCCTGTTATGATGATGGGGAGCAGCTGGGCCAAACCTGAGCAGGGCTGTGACCCATGCACTAGGTCGCAACACCCTGCATGAGGAGCCCAGCCAGCCCCATGGGACGGGCACTGCAGCAGCTCCCAGGGAGCTCAGGTGGGCTCTGCAAACTCCCTCAGGACCTCCCCTCACCCAGCTCTCCGCATGACCCTTTGACACATTCTGGTGACCCAGCTCTGAGTTGCAGCTCACGGAGTGAAAAACCCTACTAGAGAGGAGCTCACCCGACTTCTCCCATCAGCAGGAGGGTCTGTAGACAACTGGGCGAAAATTCTTACTGCCATGAGGGTCCCGTGCTGCTGATCAACCAGGAGTTATTCAGCTTGATCGAGGAATCGCTGGGTGAAATTCCCTAGCCCATGTCACGCAGGAGGCCAGACTAGATGTGTGTAATCTCTGAGGTCACAGTTCCTCCGTCCCACCTGGAGGTGCTGTAGGAGATGATGGCCGTGGAACAGCTCCTAGGCCAGCCTTGGATTGCTAAAACCTGTGCAGGAAAGGGACAGAAAGAGCTAAAGGCAGAGCCCTGGGGAGGGGCATGGCAGCGTGATCACTGAAAGAGACAGCAAGGAACAACGCAAATGAGAGGAGTAAAGGGGCGAGCGAGAGAGGAGGTTTGTGGCTGCCAGGAGTCCCAGCGAAGGCCTGGTAGATGTCCAGACCAAGCCTTCCTACCACAATCAGTCCTCAGCATTAATGGAGACACATGCCAGAGCCTCGGCAAAGCCGTGGCCCAGCTGTCTGCGCTCCCCTTCCAGTCACGGACACCGTGTGTACTGTAAATAATCAAAACACAGCTAATCGCTTTTCCCAGATTGCCTCTGCTGAGCAATAGATCCCAACCCAGACAGCACCCCCTAGAGGTAGGCAGCAGCCAACCCACACCTTGCAGTGCCCGGTGGATTCGGTCACAGGCCCAACAGCAGCTCTGTCCACATTCCCTGCGGTTTGGAGAGTGGGGGGTGCCTCAGGCAATGGTTCAGTGCCAGGCTGTGGCGTGGGGTAACCTGGGGGGTATATGCAGCTTGGGGCCTAGGGGATGTGCTGGGGGTGGTACCTTAACATCACCCTTCGCTGTTCAGTTCCACGGTATGCGTGGTGTTTTGTACCCAAATGCCTCTGTGTGTGTGTGTGTGTGTGTGTGTGTGTGTGACACCACCCTGTCCCCATCCTCTGTATCGGCAGACTACAAGAGGTCAGGGGCCTGACAGCATCGCAGCTTTGGTCAAGTTTAGGTCAGGGCTCAGCAAATACCTGCCTGTTAAACCTGACCTCGCCTAGGCCTTTGTCCTAGTGTAGATGCAGGGTAAGAGCGTTCGCTTGAATTAGCTGCTTGTGTTGGAAATGAGAGAGAGACAGAGCCTCACAGGAACACAGCTCTTTTGTACATTCTCCTAGCACTACAACACACCTCGCAGACCTTCCCTCCTAACAGTGAGATCTAGTGGACAGGGCACTGAAGGAGGAGTCAGGAGACCTGGGTTCTTCTGTTCCTGGCTTTGCCACTGACCAGTTGTGTGACCTTGGGCAAGTCACCTTACCTCTAGTGTCCTTCCCCTACCCCTTGTCTGTCTAGCTATTTCGATTGTGTGTGCTCTTTGGGGCAGGGATTGTTTCTCACTAGGTGTTTGTACAGCACCTAGCATGACACCGCCCTGATGGCAGTTGGGCCCCAACTGGCGCACTACAGTGCTCAAAGTGCCTTTACGAGCGTGCAAGCAATGCCAAAGCCCATGCCAGTCACCAGCCTTAGGTGTGTGATCCAAGAAAAGCTGGATGGAGAAGATCTCGCAGACAGCCTTGCCCACACAGGAGGGGACAAGGTGTCTTTGAACCTTGCAAGCCTCAGCCGTAACATAGAGAAGGCTGCAACATCGGCAGGAGGCCAGTCTCTCTGGAATCGGGCAATCCAAAGGGTGCATTCTACGCTCGGCGAGCAGGAGAACGAATGAATGATGAATGAAAGGACCAAACTTGAGTTGGACAGTCTTGGCAGTGGCAGGACCACAAGCAGCTCCCAGGTCCGCAGTGTCTCTGACAAGTGTTTGAGGGAGCAAAATGTCCCTCTGAGGCCGTCAGAGGAGCCAAATAGCTATGGCAAGACTCATGGCCCCCACCACAGAGGCAGCTGGCTTTCCACGTCTGGAATAGCAGTTCGTCTTATGCTTGCAACTTTTAAGAATGGTTGGATTCAAATTGGCGACTGGAGTCTGCAGAGAACTGCTGCCATTCAGACATCACAGCTGGCTACAGGCTCAAGGACGGATGCTTATTCAAATTTGCCTTAGCTTTTTGTGATTGCTATTTGTCACATACCTGCCAACCCCAAGCACTCAACAATCATGAGTCAGGCCCCCCAAAATCATGGGTTTGGCTTAAAATATTAAAATTTTGGGATCTTTCTTATTTGCCTTCTTGTTATTTAACACATGGGGTCGTGTTTTCTCTGCAATCTGAGAGCCTGAAACGTACTTTTAAAAGCAAAAGGAAGCTGAGATTCTCACTAATCACATGCCTCCAGGAGATGGGGCTTTAAAAATAACATCAACTAGCATGGGAGTTGCAATAAAACGGTGACAGTTGACAACGCCATTGCTGCATTACAAAATAACCTTTGCATTTGGAAATCGAATCGTCCATTCTAGTTTTTTGGAACTTGTAAGTGGTTTGGCTTTAATTCCACTTTACCCATTCTATAGCACCTTCCATACCAGAGCCTCAAACCACTTTCAAAAGTTAATGAATGTTACCCTATGTGCGGTGGGTACACACAAATGTTCCCAATGTCTAAGATGGGGAAACTGAGGCACAGAGAGACGCTGGCCAGCAAGTTGGCTTCCCACAAACTGAAGTAAATGAAAATCTGGGGCACTTCTGAAAATCTTGGCCTAACTGACTGGTCTGCAGTCACACAATGAGTTCACATCCCCCAGCCCTTTCCTTCACCTCCTCGATCATGCACAAAAATAATTGGGCTTCAGACTCAAAGCCATTGTGCCATGCCCATCAGCATCCTACCAACTTGACTTTAAGGGCCTGCTCATCCCCAGGCCAAGGAGTCAGGTGACTCCTGGGACTGGAGCCTATCTATCACCATATCCCAGAATTCTGTGTCCCCCTGGAATCATGGCTCTCACCAACCCCCTATACCCAGCACTGAAAACTTGCCCCATATCTCCCAGCATATCCCGGACACTGCAAACATTCCCCTCCCCCCATCCCAGAGTTCTCTGTATCCCTGGCATCGTGACCCTGCCCCTCACCACATCCCAGAGTTCTCTGTATCCCTGGAAACGCGATCTTGCCCCTCACCACATCCCAGATTTCTCTGTATCCCTAGCAGTGGGACCATGGCCCGTGCCCCATCCCAGAGTTCTCTGTATACCTGGTATCACGAATCTCCCCATCGCTGCATCCCAGAGTTCTCTGTATCCCTGGCACCGCAAACTTCCCATTCACCGTATCCTAGACTTCTTTGTATCCATGACACTGCGAACCTGCCCCTCGCCACATCCCAGTGTTCTACTTATCCCTGGCACCGCCATCCTGCCCCTCACCACATCCCAGAGTTCTCTGTATCCCTGGCACCACCACCCTGCCACTCACTGTATCCCAGATTTCTTTGCATACCTGGCACCGTGAATCTGCCCCTCGCCCCAGCCCAGAGTTCTCTGTATCCCCAGCACCACGACCCTGCCACTCGCTGTATCCCAGAGTTCTCTGTATCCCTGGTACTGCAACCTTGCCCATCACCACATCCCAGAATTCTCTGCATCCTTGGTACTCAGAACCTGCCCCATGCCACATCCCAATGTTCTCCGTATCCCTGGTACCGCGAACCCGCCCCTTGCCGCATCTCAGAGTTCTCTGTATCCCTGGCACCGCGAACTTACTTCCCCATCACCGTATCCCAGAGTTCTCTGTATCCCTGGCACTGTGAAGTTGCCCTTGTCACATCCCAGAGTTCGGTGTATCTGACTACCTTTGAAAGGCTGTGTGTAATACATGAAATCCCTGATGATAAGAGAGCTCCTACCCTGATTGCAAAATTAACTGGTAAAACTTGAAATGTATTGAAATGCCTCTTGAAGATGCTTTAGACTACTGTAAATTTAAAGATACTGTTTTGCGAAGTTTTCAGATTACCCCTGAAACATATAGAGTTAAATTTAGGAATCTTAAGAGGGATATTGGTATAAGTAATGGGGAATATGTAAACAAAATGGAAGGCTTGTTGGGAAAATGGGTGAGGGGTAAAGAGGTGGCAAGTTTTGAGGGAATGTTGGAGCTTGTTGCTCAAGAGCATTTCCTAAGCATATGTAAGGCTGATGTAAAGCAATGTCTATGGGACAAAGATATAAAGTCTGTGGATGAGATGACTTTTTTAGCTGATGCCGTTGAACAGAATCAGGCATCAATTGAGGGAAAGGAGGATCCCATTTTGCCCCTGGGAAGAGAGAAGGGGGTTGGGAGCCTAAACATTCTCTTACCCCAAAACATTCCTCTAACCCTCGTCCCAAATCTCCTGTAAAAGCAGAAGAGCCCAAAAGTTGCAATCATTGTAATTCCACTGATCACCTGAGGAATAAATGCCCTGTGCTAGGAGGAAGCAAGCAATCAGTAGCTCATGTTAGTTCTGCTGTCCTCAACACAGAAACCCCTCAAGCAATTGAAACCTATCATATTGGTTTTGTGAGGTTAGCCTCTGTAGAACCAGATATGGAGCATGTTGAAGTTGTCCAAATTAATGGCAGGAGGTACTTGGGGCAGAGGGATACAGGGACCCAGATCCCTTTGGTTAAGCAGAGTGTGGTCCCAAAGGCCAGTATGCTACCTGGCCAAATGGCAGAGATTGTGGGGGTGGGCGAAAGCAGATTCCTCATACCACTAGCTAAAATCCATGTGGTGGGGGAAGGTTTGGAAAGTGTTTTGACTGTGGGGATAATAGAACACCTCCTAATCGACCTGCTTCTTAATAATAATTTTTCCGTGTAGCTCAGGTTAAAGTATTTGTCTGCAGCAGGAGGGAGTTTTATGCTGGGACCCCTGAGGGAAAGGGTAAGGTCTCAGGAACTGCTGAGAGAATGGGAGAGAGTCTCCTTGATTCTTCTGCAGCAGGGAGAAACCACATGCTTCCAGGTGGGAGGGTGTTTGAGACCAACTCCTGTACTGCAGCTGGAGGCAACACCACATCAGGAAGGGCTGGGGGTGTAATGCCTGCCAGGGAGAGAACTGTCCAGGTTGTTAGCTGCCAGCAGGTCGCAGCTGAACCAGAGGCAAAACCATCTCTAGGGAGCATAGAGCAATGTGTCCCAGAGGAGAGTCCAGAGAAGGGGCAGGGGAGCTCAGAAACCACTGAAGTGGGTGAGGTAGGGTTACCATACGTCCAGATTTTCCCGGAAATGTCTGGCTTTTTGGTCCTCAAATCCCCGTCCGGGGGGAATTGCCAAAAAGTCAGACATGTCTGGGAAAATAGGGAGGGAGGGGTTGTGGGGCTTGGGTCCGGGTTGGAGCCGCTGGGGCCGGAGCCAGAGCCACTCGGACCAGGGCTGCTCGGCCACCAGCCAGTGCTGCTCGCCCAGGGCCGGGGCCGGGCCGAAGCTGCTCGGCCGGAACCGGGGCCCGAGCCGCTCGGCCAGAACCGGGGCCCGAGCCGAGCCGGCCGGAGCCGCTGGGACCAGGGCTGCTTGGCCGCCGGCCGGCGCTGCTCGCCCAGGGCCAGGGCCGGGCCGGAGCCACTCGGCCAGAACTGGGGCCCGAGCTGAGCCGAGCCGGCCAGAGCTGCTGGGACCGGGGCTGCTTGGCCGCCGGCCGGCACCGCTCACCCAGGGCCGGGGCCAGGCCGAGGCAGGTGCGCTTGGCCGGAACCGGGGCTGGCACCCCAGATCCCGAGCCGAGCCGGGCCGGAGACGCTGGGGCCAGAGCCTCTTGGCCGGGGCCGGCCGCCGGAGGGAGCCGCTTAGCTGAGGGGGCCGGACTGGGCCGCGGCTCCTCGCACCCCTCCCCCCCCAACCCCAGCCCCAGCTTACCTGCTGCCTGCCTGCTTCAGGCTTCCTGCGAATCAAATGTTTGCCGGAAGCAGGGGAGGGGGAGGAACGGGGGGGGGGGCGAAGCGTTCAGGGGAGGGGGCGGAGTTGGGGTGGGGACTTTGGGGAAGGGATGGAGTTGTGGCGGGGCCGGGGCCCTGTGGAGTGTCCTCTTTTTGGACACTTAAAATGTGGTAACCCTAGGTGAGGATTCCTGTGACTCTGTAACACGGGGAAGCAGTGTGGTTCCAAGTATGGCAGGGGCTGAGACTAGCTCCTTTCCAGCAGAAGGCAACATGCCCTCAGGCGCAGGGGCAGGAGAGGTGTTGTCAGTGATTAAGGAAACTGTCCCAGTTGTTAGCTGGCAGAGTTCTGCAGGTGAACAAGAGACAGAACCCTTCCCAGTGAGCACAGAGAAATGTGACTTAGGAGGGGGCACAGAGGAGGAAATTGGGGAAGGAATAGTGGGGTACAGGAATGTCTCCTCACTAGTCACTGGGGGAAGGATGTCCAGGACACTAAGAGGATGGCTGGGTCAGCAGCTGTGCACCCAGGCACTCAGCCTGTGACCCAGGTTTTGAGAAGGAACTGTGTAACTGACTTTCTGGAGGGGAGCAGTCACACAGCTGACTTCTCAGAGACAGAGAGAGGGGTGGTGGAGGGTACCCCAATCCAAATCCCAGTTTGTCAGGATGCTATTTCTGATAAATTTTTGGAAAGTAACTGTGTCTCTTTAGATCAAGATGCAACTCCAATGTCTGTGATAACAGAGGAGTTGGGACCAGGAAATTACCAGGTGTTAGTTTGCCAGAATACAAATGACCCAACTAAAAGAGAAAGGGTGTTATCCCCCAGGCTGGTGAGACATAGAGAGCAGTAATGGGAAAGCTGCTGTGAAAAGGTGAATCTGATCAAAGGGTAAACACACCTAGCTCAGAGAGCACAGATCACAGCCCTCTAGGGGGCAGGGAAGGACTCAGTGCTGGGAGGGGGGAAACGCCGGGTAACCCCAAAAGGGGAGCTGGATTTTCTACATATGTACAGTCCTGGGGTTGGTAGACCGGTCCCCAAAGGGCCAGCCAAGGTGCAGGATCCCCCGGAACACTTATCTTGCCAGAACCTGAGGCATCAAAATTCCAGAAACATGATTAAATTAAGAACCCACACAGAGGGGAACACTGGAGGGAAAGAAAAGCCAGTGATTGATTACATGGGAGAGAGTCAAAGGACACCATGGGTAATGAACAAACTAACCTCAAACGACAAAGGCTGTGGTATCATAAAGATACTTGTAAACGCACATCTGTGATAAAAATTTTGGTATTAATGTTAAGTTTTGGGAATAAGAATTTTGACAAGGATGTTAAACCTTATGATAATGCTACTTTTCAATTAATACCTGTAAACAGGTTTAAAGCTTGTCACAGCAGAGAAACCATAAAAAACCTGGTTTGCTGTGTGTGAATGGGGAAACGGAGGCACGCTGCCTCGTGGCCTTAATCGCTGGCTGCCAAGAGAACTATAACACAAACTGCCTTCGAGCTAGTCAGTGACTAACTCTCTTGCAGTAAACTTAGAGGGGAGGTGTGATGCTCTGTACCTCGAGGAAAACCCTACACCCCCATGTTCATCCTTGTAAAATGATTGTGTGGTATCCAATGCAAAGTTTGTCAAGTTGGGTGTCTTCAGAAGGCTCATGATGCACTAAGCATTGTTGTTACAGTAATATTATAGTAATGTTATAGGTTATAATTTCATGTATGTAGTTATGAAGCTAAAAATGTATCCTCAGGGCTTAAAATAAGCCCAGGCAAAAAACTCTCCAAGAGCAGAGGGGCAGTTCACACTTCTTCAGGGCAGGTATTGGACAAAACCAGCCCAGCTTCACAGGAACAAAGGATGCTGGCCTAGGCAGCAACAAAAGGATCTCTTGGATGCTTGAGTAAGTCACCCCACTTCCTTTGGCCAGTTTGGGACTGCGATGAGGTAATGCTCACCTGACTCAGAAGGGGGGGCAAATCCAAGAAGGAAGAAAGAACATGATAAAAGGGAAAGACATTTGTCATGCTTTCTCTCTCTTCCACCTACATCTACAGACACCACACCAAGCAACTGAAGGCAAGGGAGAGCCTGGCTCAAGACCGACCAGCCAGCCTGTGGTGAGCAGCAACTAAGTTTGTAAGGGCATTGAAAGTGTTAAGATCAGCTTACAATGCATTTTGTTTTTATTTCATTTGTCCAAATCTGACTTGTTATGCTTTGACTTTTTAATTTTAATCACTTAAAATTTATCTTTGTAGTTAATAAATCTGTTTGTTTATTATACCTGAAGCAGTGCATTTGGTTTGAAGTGTGTCAGAGACTTCCCTGGGGATAACAAGCCTGGTATATATCAATTTCTTTGTTAAATTGACAAATTCATATAAGCTTGCAGCGTCCGGCGGGCATAACTGGACTCTGCAAGATGGAGGTTCCTAGGGTTGTGTCTGGGACTGGAGATATTGGCTAGTGTCATTCGGTTGCACAATCCAAGGAGCAGCTTACATGCCAGAGGCTTTGCATGAACAGCCCAGGAGTGGGAGTTCTCACAGCAGAGCAGGGTAAGGCTGGCTCCCAGAGCCAAGGATTGGGGGGACCTAGCAGATCACTGGTCCAGATAACACCAGGGGAATGTCACACTTACCACATCCCAGAGTACTCTGCATCCCTGATACTATGACCCTGCCCTTCATCACATCCCAGAGTTCTCTGCATCCCTGACACCACGAACCTGCCCCTCACTGCGTCCCAGAGTTCTCTGTATCCCTGGCCCTTTGTCCATTCCCCCTGCCCTGGTAGGTGCTTTGGGGCACCCTGCCTCGCCATGGAGCTGCGCTGCAAGGTGCTGACGCAAATTGATCTGCTGGCTGACCCTGACTGTTACATTTTTGTGACACATTGATAAAGTGCGTCTTCACTTTGTTAAAGATCTGATCTCACTTTCCCGATCCGCTATCAATAAGATATTAATCGCACGCCTGACCCAGCCTGCTCCCCGTCTGCCCACATATCCAATAATCATTTCAGGATTCACAGCTGAACAGGGCACTCCCTTCAACCAATTAATATCAAGAGAGTCTCATTTATTTTCCCTGTAGCCCTCTCCCCCTCCCTGCACTCCCTCCACTTCCCTGCTGAAATTCCTGCTCAGCACAGCCAGGGATGGCAAGTGTGACTTCCACTGGGAACCTGGCAGATCCCCTTGCATCTGCTGCTCCATACAGCCGATCGGGTCACCTTTTACCTACACACAGCTACAGCAAACATCAGGCCAGATTCAGCCCTGGTCTGATGCCCTGGACTTCAGCAGAGTTCCACAGAGTATGAAATCTCCCCACCCCTGCTCCCTGCCCAGTCAGTACCAGGTTTACAGTGACGCCATGGAACCGAACCCATGCTCAGAAGGGCCCCAGCCTGCTCTACTTGCACTGCACCCTGAGAACCCACCAGCCCACTGGCTCTCCCCCTCCCACCATGTGGGGCTCCTCTCTGCCCTCTGGCCGGACCCCAGTGCATCTCTGGATCCAGGCAATCTCTGCTTCCCACCACCTGTGGGGCCCCACCTGTCTCCCCAGAGCTGAGCCACCTAGGACTGGTGCAGAAGCCTGGCCAGTCTCAGCCAGTTGGGGGGGGACAGTGGGAGGGGCTTGGCTGGGCCCCTCCAGACAAGTGGATCCTGAGGGAGCCCGGCCGGGGCAGGCCCTGGCCTGGCTGATCGAGCCACTCCTGAGGGGCCAGAGCAATTCCCGGCCCTGGAACCAGCCCTGGCTGTGCTGCTGGCTCAGCCCAGCAGACACAGTCACCTCCCAGCAGGGCCAGTGAGTTCAGCCTGGAGGCAGGGTGTGGGTCTCTGGGGTATCTGGGAGGGGGTGTGCTGGGCTGTGAAGGGGCGGGGAAGATCTCTGCGTATTGGGGCACTATGGAGTGGGGGTTCTGTGTGGGGTTCTGGGCAGTTGTGGTGGGGCTGTGGGCAGGGGGGCACTAGGCAGGGCTGGTGTTGTGCAAGGTGCTGTGCATTTGGGGGGGGGGGGCTGGGCATAGCGGGTCCAGGGGACTCTGGCCATAGGGAGTCGGGGAGGGTCTTGCAGAGGTGCCGACTTTCTGATTTCCCTGGAGTGCTTGACGCCATCCTTTCCCCCAAAGCCTCACCCCGCCTCTTCCCGCCCTATTCCACACCCTCCCCCGAGCACTCCCCCACCCTCACTCCACCTCTTCCTGCCCCTGCTCCTCCCTCTCCCCCCCAGCACCTCCTGCCCACTGCTGAACAGCTGATCAGCAGTGCATGGGAGGCACTGGGGGCGAGGGGAAGAGTTGATCGGCGGGGCCGCCAGTGGATGCTCAGCACACACTATTTTTTTCTGTGGGTGCTCCAGCCCCAAAGCACCCATGGAGTCGGCACCTATGGGGTGTTGGGCAGGAGAGCTGTGTGGCGTCGCATGGGCCCAACCCCGAGAGAAGGGGCATGCTGGCAGCACACAGACGGGTGAGCCACTGTGTGTCTGGCAACTGCTGGTGTGCAAATAGTGCCCTCACACTGGGCTGGGCAGGGTGGGGCGGGGCCGCCCCTGCCATACCATGCTCCATTGCCCTTGGCTGGCCTCTAGATCCAGGGACCTGACCTCTCCACCCCGTTCTTCATTGCCTCCATGGGGGCCAACAAATATGTTTGGCACTGGGCCCACAAAAGGTTCATCCAGCCCTGTCCCCATTGGAAAGGCTGGTCCCTTTTCCAAACACATTTGTACTTACTGATCTCCCCAGCAGGGTGATCCACGCCTGGATCCTCGGTCACTAGGCATCATGGCACAGTCAGCCAATGACATTGGGGAAACTCCAATAGGGACTTCAGTTAACAGTCGCTGCAGGCCTCCACCCAGGTCAGGGGTCCAGAACGGTCCAACACAGAGAGCCCAAGCCTGCACTGACAACCTTCCAGATGGCCACCCCCGGCTACAGACCCACTATCGCTATTGGGTTGGTGCATGCTCCAGCAGATAGGGCAAGAGACTGGGGGTTAGGAAACCTATTCCTGGTTCAGCCAAGCCCTGCTGGGTCACCTTGAGTAAGTCACTTCCCTTCTTTGCTTGCCCATCTCCAAAGCGGCATCCGTGATATCTTGTTGCTGGTCATCGAGGATGGGTTCGAAGATGACCATGACATCACTGGCTGGTATGGCTTCTGTGAACACATGAGTGGCTGATCGGGCCAATCTGAGCTTTGAACTGTCTGTGGCACACTGAACAAGAGATGCCACTGTAGGTTACTTGATTAACAGCGGATGTGCTGCTGTGGCGAGCTTTGTACTGCTGATGCTTCTGCTCTGCCTCAGCAGTTCTCCTCTGCTCATAGACTAGCTCCAGTATGGCTGACACTTCACCAGGTAGAACGAGTGAGATCTTCCTAATGCCCCAAGGATAACTTGAGGGAGTCCTTGAAACATTTATTCTGGACGCCCTGAGAGCGCTTTCCCACCTTTAGCTCATCGTAAAAGATCTTCTTTGGCAGTCGCTCACCTGGCATTCTGGTGACATGGCCTGCCCATCTCATCTGTGATTTCATCGACAGAGTATGGATGCTTGGAATGCCTGCCCATAGGAGAACCTCAGTATCTGGCACCTTGTCTTGCCATCTGATCCTCATCAGTTCCCTCAGACAGATCGTGGGAAAGTGATTCAGCTTCACATCCTGGCATCTGGACACCGTCCAGGTTTGCATACATCAGAGCTGGCATCACAATGGCTTTGCAGACCTTCCATTTTGTTTGTTGACTGATGCCTTTGCACTCCCACAGCAGAGAAATAGTCCATACTATGTCAGACTCGGATTTGGCATTCAGGGAACAGTCATGATATTGACCCATTGATATAGATTCTTCTATGATTCTAGTGATTTCCTTCCTGTGATCTCAAAGCCCTTTCCAAAGGTGGATCGATATCATGATTGTTCCCTGAATGCCAAATCCAAGTCTGAGATAGCATGGACTATTTCTCTGCTGTGGGAGTGCAAAGGCATCAGTCAACAAACAAAACTAGGTGTCGCACTATGTGCCATGAGCTTTGGGGGGGGGGTCACCTGGCACTATTCATGGAGTCCCACGAGTGACAAGGGGTCCTCACACTCACCAGTGTGGTCTGGGTCAGAGTGAGCCCCTGGCACCAGCCACCTCACTGTGCCAGGCTACTGCCCCTCCAGGTCCCCACACCTTTGTTTTTCTGGCCACCCCAGCCAAGGCCTGGCCTTATCTAGAACCTCTGAGTCAGCACCTCCCAGCACTGGCCTAGCTGGCCACGTATCAATCCGGGGTGGATGGCTGTGTGTTCTGCTGTTGTTCATTCAGCCAAACCAGCCAAGTTTCACTGACAGGCATCACTCCCCTGCTGTCTCCTCCCAGTAGCGAGCCCTGTCCAGGGTGCTCTGATCTGTGTCCCATGCCCATCCCTCTTAATTTGGCACTGGTTCCTTCTGGCCTCTGCCCTCTCCTGACCGGCAGGAGGTCAAATAGAGCCCTGCACTCTAACTACAGAGCTGCTGCTCTCTGTGGCAGGGTCTCCTTCCAACACCCAGCCCACCTCTCCTTCTGAGGCCGACACCTTTCACCAGCACTAAATCCACACCGCTTGCTTCTCAAATGTACGGCTCCGTGCAGATTAGTTCACACGGTAATTTCCAGGCAGCATCATGCCCGGAGCAGTACAGACCTCCCAGCTGTAAGCATTGGAGGCAGAATGTAGAACCACTGGGGGCATAGAGCCAGGGCAGGTTAGTAGCCTGTGTGGTGGTGGCCATGCCAGGGATTGAACCAGGGCCCTCCAGAGCTAACAGCATGAGCTGTTACAGCTTCAGCCAAGGAGCCAGAAGCCTAGAGCAGGGGGCTGTAACAACTCAGCCCCTCTGCAGCACACACAGCTGTGAGTGACACTTGTAAAGAGTCCCATGGAATCTTCCATGGCTGTCACGCAAAGCCGGCAGCCCCAACCGCAGGGCACCTCCTCGGACACTGAGCTTGTGCCCACACTCGGGGAAGAGCACCCTGTACTGAATTGCGAGCACCACTTTCGGGCGCTCCTGGTTCTCTTCCTCTCCTGGGCACCCACAGCGGGAGAGGTGTGAACTGAGCAGCAGCCACAGGCAGAGCCCACAAGGGTGGGGGCAGGAGGCTTAGCCCCCTGGCTGGGACAGGGAAGAGGATTTGACAAGCTTGTGAAATAGATCCCTAAACATGGCACAAAGCTGCATTTTTTGCCCCAAGGCAACCCTCCTCCCGCTGGAGGATCTCAGCAGGGGCTCAGCTAGAGCGACTCTGCTTGAGGGAAGGAATGCCCCAGGCAGCCGCCCGGTCTGCAGCCTCTTTAAGGGCCCATCTGTCATTAAAGCAGGAGGAAGCAGGGTGGGTGGGTGCCTCGCCACTAATGAAGGCAGCTCCTGGGGGAATGGACCCAGCCACAGCAGCTGTAGCTGGCCCTTCACAGCCCCTTCCACCATCGCATTTGGGGGTGAGCACAGGAAGTGCCTGAGCAGTTCTACACACACAGGTACCTGGCCCCTGCAGCTGGGAGCGTGCTTCCCAGCCCAGACAGACACTAGCCCTGCGTAGCCAGGGGTCAACCTGGGGACTGGCTGGGGCTAGCCGCCATATACATACCAAGGGGGCCCGGGTGGGTCAGTAGGCAGCCAGCCAGCCTGAGCTGCCAACCATGCTACGCTGCTATTTCGAGCATGCCAGCCCAAAGCAAGCTAGTGCATGTCCGTCCCAGCTGCGCTCCCACAAGTGACAAGGGGTCCTCACACTCAGCCAGTGCGGTCTGGGCTGCCGCCAGCAGCTAGACCTCAGGTTGCCCTTCTCAGCCCCCGTGTCTCCAGTGAGTCGGCACGAGGCTCCGTTCCAGAGCACCCTTCCCATGCCAGGCTCATTGGGGTGAGTCGTCCCTAGCCCCATCCCTCCACTGACACAAGCCTCTCACCGGAGTCTAGTGGTGCTGACTGACCGGTCATGGGGCTATCTGCTAAAGCCCGAGTGAGGCTTTCACCCGCAGGGCCGACCTTAGGGGTGGGCCACCCCAGGCGGCCACCCAGGGTGCCCAGTGGTCAAGGGGAAGCAGTGCGGGAGTGCAGAGGTGCAGAGGTAGTGTCAGAAACTGAGCACCGCATGGGGATCGCCCTGATTTCTCCCTGCTTCCTCCCGGCAGAGAAACATGGTGGGAGGGCGAGCAGTGATGCACAGATACTGCGAGGTTAGGGTCGCAGGAGTGGGCGCAGGGGTTAAGGGTGCAGGAGCGGGGCACAGGGGATGGGGTGAAGTGGGGACTGCAGGTATTAGAGGTGCAGGAAGGGGCACAGGGGTTAGGGGTGCAGGAGGGTGGCACAAAGGGTGTGTAGGAGGGGCACAGGGGTTAGGGATGAAGGGGGGTGTATTGGTTAGGAATGCAGGAGGGGTGCAGGGGTTATGGGTGCAGGGGGCGCAGGGGTTGGGGTGAAGGGGGGCACATGGGTTAGGATTGAAGGGGTGCAGGGTTAGGGGTGCAAGAGGGGCACAGGGGTAAGGTGTATAGGAGGGAGCACACGGGTTAAGGATGAATGGGGTGCATTGGTTGGGGTGCAGGAGGAGTGCAGGGGTTATGGGTGCAGGAGGGGGCACAGGGGTTGGGGTGAAGGGGGGAGCACATGGGTTAGGATTGAAGGGGGTGCAGGGCTTAGGGGTGCAGGAGGGAGGCACAGAGGTTTGGGTGCAGGAGGGGAAATAGGGGTTAGGGTCACTGGAGGGGGACACAGGGGTTGGGGTGCAGGGGGGTGCAGGGTTGGGGTGCAGGGGGAGTACAGGGGTTAGAGTTGCAAGAGGGGAGCCCAGAGGTTAGGGATGGATGGGGACAGAGTTAGGGGTTCAAGAGGGGAGCACAGGGGTTGGGGTACAGGAGGAGGGCACAGGGGTTGGGGTGCAGGAGGGCACAGGGGTAAGGGTTGAAGAGGGAGTGGGGAGGCACCCACGGGGGCCAAAGTTATGGCAGGGGCACTGTGCCCACAGGGGCTAGGGTCACCAAAATACAAGTTTGGCCAGGGCACCATTTTCCCTAAGGCCGGCCCTGGACAGCGGCTAAACAACTTCAGAGCTGACCGTCCTCCGACACCTTCCCACAATTCCCCCCACTCACCCAGCAGGAGAGAGAAGCTCTCCCATACCTGGGACAGGCTCACAGAGCAGCGTTAAGGGAACCATGGGATATAACCCCAGACGTCGTAGTGACGACCACACACACTGGTGAACGCAGCACCAATGAGGACACAGTGAGCTGGGCAAGCTTTGCAGTGCGTCTGCTCACACCTGGGCAACCTAGGAGCTCATACCCGGGTGCCCATCACCCATGTTAGCTCAGCCGGGCAGACACACCCCTGCTGTGTGACCTCTGGCACAGGGGATTTCTACCGCCTTAGCATGATGGAGCCCTGAATCTGATGCAGCTCTCAGGGGTCACTGTAATATCGATAATCACAGTTGGGGCTGGTTGGAAATTTTCCATTGAAATTTCTTTCTCAAATGGAAAATAAGAATTTTGAGCAACAACAGTTTTCCTGGGCAGTGTCTGCGATCCTAGAAAATATTTGAATTTTCATCAAAAACCTAAACATTTTCAGCAGAAAACCAAAACGGGGGGGGGGGGTTCGGTTGTCAAAAAAGTTGACATGAAAGTTGACATTTTTCCATAGCAAAATGAAGCATTTTCCAAGCAGCTCTACTCACACTCCCTTGCAAGATCCTGGGGGGCTGAACTGGATACTAGTTACACTGGATCACAAATTGAATAGGAGTCAACCATGTGATGCAGTTGCAAAAAAGGCTAATATCATTCTCGGGTGTATTAACAGAGGTGTGGTCTGTAAATCAAAGGAGGTAACTGTCCCACTCTACCCAGTCCTGGTGAGGCCTCAGCTGGAGACCTGTGTCCAAGTCGGGCTGCCACACTTCAGGAAAGATGTGAACAAACTGGAGAGTCCAGAGGAGAGGAACAAAAATGATCAAAAGTTTAGAAAACCTGACCTGTGATGAAAGGTTAAAAAACTTGATGTGTTTAGTTTTGAGAAAAGAAGCCTGAGGGGAGAGCTGGTAACTTCAAATATGTCCAGGGCTGTTTTAACAAGGATGATGATCAATTGTTCTCCATGTCCACTGAAGGCAGGACAAGAAGTAATGGGCTGAATCTGCAGCACGGGAGATTTAGGTTGAATATTAGGAAAAACTTCCCAGTGATAAGGATAGTTGAGCTCTGGAACAGGCTTCCAAGGGAGGTCAGAGAACCCCCGTCACTGGAGGTTTTTAAGAGCAGGCTGGGCTGGTCAGGGCTGGTCTAGGTTTACTTGGCCCCGCCTCAGCACAGGGGGCTGAACTTGGTGACTTGTCAAGGTCCCTCATTTCTGTCCTCCTACGATTCTGTAATCTAACTGGCCTTTTTCATCTCGGCCTTCTTCAATCCCTCTGCTATCACACTATCTGACTTTTTACCTATTCAACGCCAAGACAGAAAACACTGTCCTTCTGGGCTGCTCCTGCTCAGATCTCTTACCCAAACTAGGGATGGAAATATTGGTTAAAAAGGTTAACCAGTTAAAAGATTGCAATTATATCGTTTAACTGTTAACCGATGTCTCTCCGGCGGGCCGGCAGGCACAAGGTGGCAGGGCTGGGGTCCTGCCGAGGCCGGGGCCGCTCCAGCCTGGCCCCTGGCCCGGTGTCCCACCCGTCGGGCATGGCCTCTCCAGCCCCCAGCCTGGTGTCCCGCCCGCCTGGCCCAAAGAAATTGATACTATTTTTTGATTGCAAGGAATAGTCATGGAAAATGTTCAGCAGTTTTCAACCACTTCCAATGTGTCACGTCAATCTGGGCTCAATCCTGCAAGTTGCAGAGCACTCTGGGCCCGATCCAGCAAAGCACTTAAGCACATGAGCAGCTTACAGAGCTAAGCATGCACTAGATCAGAGACCCAACGCCCCGCATCTGGCAGAGTCGAGCCCGTTCCTTAAACACGTCTGCATTTCATGAAAAAATTACAGGTTTTGTCATTTGTTTTTAAATACAACCTCAATGCAGGGCCTAAACTTGGTGCCAATTTAACCCGCTCCTCTGCAGAAGGTTTTCCTAGCACAAGGGTGACATCCATAGGTGCTGGAACTAGGGGTGCTGGGGGTGCTGCAGCACCCCCTGGCTTGAAGTGGTTTCCATTATATCCAGGGTTTACAGTTTGGTTCAATGGCTGACAGCCCCCCTTTGCTGTGGGGAGCGGGGCGAAGCCCTGGCTGTGAGGAAAGCTCAGGACTTTTCTACTTGCAGCCTTTTCCCAGCAGGAGGCACCCTGGAGAGCAGGCTAGGCCCATTGTCTATGGAGAGAGCTCACAATGGGCGGCACCATAGGGCGATCTCCAAGCCCCTCCACGCCAGTATCGGGAGCGAGCCTAGCCCTGCACATTCTGTATTCCTTTGAAACCTGAGCCGTGTTGATGGATATACTTGCTGGATGCCTCCCTTCTCCTCTGGGCCCTGGGAGCTCAGCCTGCCCTGTCTGGAGGCTCTGTGAGGGAGAGGGGTCTGGAGTTTAAGAGCATTATTGTTACCGGAGGAAGGAATTTTTGGTCCTATAAATCAGAGATGGGGAGCGGTCAGGCCAGCATACTTGGAGTGTGTGAACAAACTTCATTTCCTGGGAGACCGGCCTTCAATCACCCTCCGTCACACCTCACTGATCAGAGGTGGACATGAGAGGAGTTCATTAAGGTGGAAGAAAATAATATAATGGGTACTCTCCAATGCATGCACTCCCGACCCTTGTAGATGGCAGGACACCCCCTGCCCACTGCTACAAGAAGCTCCAACGCATGCACATAGGTTCAGTGTTCCTCTGCCTCAGCCAAGTCCTTTCTCAAATTGACACCTGCCTCAGCCATCACTCCGGAGAACAAGGATTTCCTCTGGCTGCTTTTAGCTATTCAGCTACAGCTCGTCCCACCCTGTGGATCATGGCTACAAGACCCAACCCTCAGGACCAGAGAAGGTTGGAAAATGAAATGACATGTTACCAAGAATTTCAAACTGTCCCAGACGTTTTCATTTCACAGGCTTCCAAAGGGCTGGAGCTGGGTTTTATTTGTTTTTTCAACGTTTTTCACTAGGTTTCTTTCTCTCCTTCCAATACTTTTCATCGATCCGTTTTCTTTTTAATTTCTGGTTCTATCTTCCTTTTCCTCTTTAGCGCTTTCCTTCCCCTACCCCCTCTCCCTCAGTTATTTTTGAATATATATCTTTCAACTTTTGAAAATAGCTGGGGGAACAAAAAAAGAGCAAATAAGAAAAAAGAAAAGAAGGGAAGATTAAACACGATAAATCCAAAATGCAGGGAAATGTTGAGAAAAATTCATGAAAAATTCAACAGAATTTTTTTTTGCTAAATTATTCAATTGTTTTTAAAAAGCCATTTTCCAACACAAATCCTTTTTTGCTTGAAAAGTTTCAGCCAGCTCTATTCAGGGGCCAGTGGTTGATCTTTCACTCAGACCTGATGTGTGAAGCAGAGAGGGAAGAAGAGGCTGCCTGGTCCTGAGGGCTCAGCTGAGCTGGTGTGGTTATGGGATTGGCAGCTTGATAGTTTTGAGCAGCTTGGACTAAGTGTCCTGGTTCTGGGCTGTTATTTAAAATGCTAGCTGGGGCTGAGGGCAATCTGGGGCCTATTTCACCTCTAGGGCTCTGGTTCCAATGCAGACTGAGGTTTTTAGAAACTGAGTGCTGTTACTAGCTCATGTTTGTGAAACAAGCCGGTGCCCACTCAGGCCAGTTCTTAGTGCACAGAGATGTCCATATGCCAATGAGCCCCTTGCTGGCCATCTTAGCAGAGATGCCAGGGACAGAATGAAACCCAGTTATCCCCCTGGGCTCTACTCTAAGGCTGGGGTGAAGCCCAGGGGAAGCTACAATGCCACTGCCTGAAGTGTCTCTGTCCCGTGGATCCACTGAAGCTTTCTGGCTCCAGGGCTATCAATCTGGCACCTTCCAGCAGCACTACATTCACTTTAGCATCTGCGATCCCTGGCGAAGGACTTGAATTGAAACCTCGACCTGGGACGTTTGGCTGAGGAGGTCCTGAACGTGAACGATGGGGGCCATTCTAGTGAGCGCAGGCCCCTGGGAAACAAAGCATGCTGCAGTTCTACAATACGCTGTCAGATGGGGCACGCACTGACTGCACGTGGCGTGGCTGGAACTCGCGGGTGACGAGACACGGTATGGCCTGGCCACACCTGGATCTCTAGTGGCTTCCTCAAGCACAGATTCCACCTCAGAGCTCCTAGCACTGGAAAGTCCCTGAGGGCGGTTGCAGAGCAAGGCAGCTATTAGAGGGGCAATGCCAGGTACCCAGAGCCTGCCAGGAGGAGTGGTAAGAGCAGGGAGGGAGGTGGTGGGCTTAGGGCAGCTGAGCAATACGCAGATCCGAAGTCCTTGCTGCAGACTCCACCAAGGCAGTTTCTACAGCATGCCCAACCATGCTTGGCAGAGCCCCCAAGACGGGCAGCAGTGGACCTCCACAAAGGGACAAATCACCCCTTAGAAGCAGCAGACTTCTGCCGGCTTATGAAGGAGGAGCCATTGGCAACCCCTACCCAGTGGGTGTGGAACTGGTCCAGGCTGAAGCTGGGTCATGAGGCAATATTGAATGTCTTCAATCATCCTAGAAACAGCATTGGAGGATTTCTGCACACCCTGGAATCTCTCACTAGGGGACACTATTGGGTAGAAAACATACAACTGTCTGGGATGTTGGAAAGGCCAAGCTACAGGAGCCAGGTAGGGCCACTGTGGTCTCCCATCCCTCCAAAGGTTTGTAAAGCTACTCATTGCTCCTCTCCTCACTTGGGAGCACCAAGTGTTGGGCTATGCTCCCATAGAGGAGAGGAGCAAGGGGTGGTAGACCAGCTTAGCCCTACTTGTGTCTTGCTTCAGTTGTCCATTGACATGAGCGAGGCCATAAAACCCAAGTCTAGAATGGCTCTGGGCGACTATTGAAAGTCTCGCTTTCTGTGTAAGAATAGGGGCTTGACCAACCTGTTCCATCTCCATGGCGGTGCAGCTTGCTGTGCAGTAGGTGGGGGTCGCCTGCTACTCCAGCAGTGGCTGCATGTCAGTGGTACTGGAGATAGAGCTGGGGAAGGGCTTTGGGAACGGTTCAGGATGAAAGATGCTGTAGGAATGTGAATGGTGGCGTGTCCTCACATATGGGGTTGGGGCTTAACTTGCCTTTTAAACCAACAAACGTGAAATGTTTTGCATCTGATTTTCTTTAATCCTGGGAGTGCTCAGATCCTCTGCTGGGGGAAATGAGTGCAGCTCCATTGGTTTCAATGGTGTATCACCCATCTACACCAGCAGAGAATTTGGCCCAGTATGTGGCTGAGTGCCATAGAAATAGGGAGAATTAATTAATAAAATCAATGGAAATGTACAAACAGCAACAAGAAGAGAACGTGAAGGGGTAGGGCCACTGTGATTTGGGGTGGTGCTGAGACCCCCACATGGGGGGAGAGGAGACACCAGGGCTGGTGCTGGGGACACACAAGGTCATCCCCATGGAGGGGAGGAGACACACACAGATCTGGGGTGCCCCCAGGTTCAGCGCAGCAATGAGACCCACCCCACCCAAGCTATTTCAAAGCTCGGTTTGGGTCATTAGTGCTTCTTTTAATTTATTTAGCCAATTTTGTCGCTGGAAACACTTAGTGATTTACAACCCTTCCTGAGTGCACAGATTAATAAGCGTTCTCCTCACTTCCTCTAGAGACAATTATCATGTCCCTGTGATGGGGACCGACAGTGAGACGCCAAGTAAGTGCTATGCGGCGAGAGCCAGACGTCAGAATAAATCCAGCCTGCTGACACCACCGCTTAAAAACTGGCACTAAGGATAGGGCGTCACATGCGTGGGGGCTGAGAACAGAGCACAAACGGCAATGACTCACAGCCAGATCTCTCCCAGGGAGCGGCCCACGGTGCAAACCTGGCACGTGGGCCAGGGGGTTAAGAATGCAATGTCCTCACCAGCACAAGAGAAAGAGGCGGGAGGCAGGATGGCTGGAGCAGCTGTTCTTAACCGTTTGGGGCTCAGGACCCATCTGTAAACCTTGAGGGCCTGTCACAACCCAGTCAATAGCTTTAGTGCAAAAAACATCTGGCTTGCTCTGTATTTCTTACCCACCATATACAATATACACATTACCGTAACAAGCACACTGTGCATACCATAGCACAGTTCCTGTCCTGCAAGGCTGGCTGGGTTCAGCTCCCTGCTCCAGGCCTCGTGACTTCTGGGGTGAATGCGGGATGGGGAGCTGAGCCCAGCAGAATCAGAGCTGCAGGAGCTGCCACTGGGGGGTGGGCTCTGCAACCTCCCCTCCTGTGCCTCCCACCTTCCTGAGTGCAGGACCTGGTCCCTGTCCCCACCCCTGGGCCTCCCGCGTTACCCTTTGATACATTCTGGTTTTGGGTGGCAACCCAGGGAGCCTGGGCTCAAGCACTGTCCTAGGCTCAGGAGAGGTAAGGATACTCCCTGCTCTGCTACTGGCCTGCTGGGTGACCTGGGACAGTCCCTTCCCCTGTTAAAACTGTGAGCTCTTGGGGGCAGGGATTTCTCTCACTGTCTGTGCAGCACCTCACCCAATGGAGCCCTGCTCTCAACGGGGACCTCCGGGTGCTGTTAATACCAAAGGCTGCTGTCCCCATTTTTCAAACTGACTCTAGAGCATATTTGTTTCCAATTTAGAGCTTTCAACAACATTTTGCATTTCAAAATCGAGACACTTCAAATCTTGGGGGGGGAAACTGGGAATGGCAAATTTTCTTCCCTTTTCTTTAGCCCAGGGTGTTCTCTAGTTAATAATCCCCAGCTTTCCGCTAGCACTTTAGGCCGCGGTGTTCTCTGGCTAATCAGCTCTCACCTCTCAGCCATACATCTCCAAGCGTTTTACAAAGGAGCTCAGTATTGTTATTCCCATTTTACAGAGAGGGGAAGTGACATCTGGCTGAAGAGCAGGGACTAGAGCCTAAGCATTATTAGCTCTCACAACTCCCTCGGACAATGGGCCCCCTTCACTTGCTCTCACCGCGGCTACCCTGTGTGGAGGGTGGGTCCTGGCAAGCGTCAGGTGTAAGAGGGCAGGAACCTGGTGATCAGTTGTGGAGTGTGTGCTCTGATCTCTCTGCAGGGTTGGGCTATGATGGTGCCTTCAGGAGCTGCCAGTTCACCAACTCCATTGAGCCTCCTAGACCAGTGGTCAGCCTCCCTGTCCCCCCAGTTGTGATGTGCCCTCCAGGGCAAGGCAGCAACCCTGAAGCACCGTGCATGCCCTGTAGGGGAGCAGAGCTACCCAACCACAAGTGAGTCACCCAGAGGTGAGGAAAGGAGGTGTCCACTCTGTCACCCTGTGATGCCCCCTCCTATAACCGCCCATAGGCTCTCCGTGTCCCGAGAATCCCCAACCCACTTTCCTCCCTAGGCTTTGACTATGACTCGGGCTGGGCAGGACATGGGCTTCTGGCCAGCAAAACATTTCAAGATATTAAACAATTCTCCAGTCGCAAATCGGGACAAAAAGTCCAACTCTCAAAAATTTTTGCAAACCAAGAATCATGACCTCTCCCCCCCAGCCAACTTTGGTTTGGGCCAGTCGAAACATTTTGTTTAGATCATTTCAAGATGTTCAAGTTGATTTGCACCGTTTTTTTAAAACTAGAATTAGTTTCAATTCCTAAATGAAAAGACCTGGTGAGGGCTGTGAATTTCTTGTAGCATTTTTACCAGAAATCACAGAGCAGTCATGGTAAATTTAGTAAAAGGCACCGGTTTTGTGATTTTGGATAAAAAATACTGAGCAAGTGAGTCATCATCATCTCAGAGAGAGGAGGGGAGAAGAGACAAGCTCAGCTCACACTCACCCAGCAGCGACTGTCCTGTGGGGCTGGGCCCGGCTCCCCACTCCAGGCATTGCAACCACCTGGCACAGAGGGTTGCAGGGCTGCTCAGATTTGGCCCGGCCACCCCTTTAAGACAGGGGGATGGCCGGGCCAAATTTGAGTGAGTAGCACTGCAACTCCCTGTGCCAGGTGATGTCCCAGTTGGACAACGCTTGGAGCGGGGAACCAGGCCCAGCCCCCCAGGACAGGAGCTTATTAAAATCACGGACGGAGAGATAAGTCCTGAACAAACAGAAAATCCTGAAATCTGGGACATTTTCTGCACCGTGACAAACCTGCAGCACTAGTCATCGTGAATGGAAAACCAGCATTTTGTGTTTCAAAAATGTCAAAATGTTTCAAAATGTGGTTTCCCTGTGTTTTTTCAAGTCACAAGAGTGGGCAGAATCAGCCTGTTCACTATCTATCCAGTCAAAAAACCCCGACCAGCTCTACCCAGGAGGCTCTGGAGACCTGAGCTAAACCCAACATTCAGACAAGCCCTCCTCTCCTCTGCATTACTCCTTCCCCAGACTGGGGTAGGGACTGTGTCTGGTTCAGTGCCAGACACATGGTCATTGCTTAACAGCGTAATGGTAGTAATAGCCACCAGCACTTTACGATTTCTTCCCCCTGCAGGTGATCGCAGACTCTCTGGCTCCTCTTGCATTGGGAGATGCCTCAGTGCACATCCATAATCCCACCACACTGCCATGCTTCTCATCCCCAGTGAACCATCTCTGCAAGTGCCCAAGTTCCCAAGAGCAGCCCTGCCACGACCCCTCTGCCCCATGGAGTTATCTCTGTGTGGGTTCCCAGAACACTCACTGTGCATCTCTTTTCTGTCTCTCAATCCGCACATCCCCTTACGGCTATTATGCAAACCTTGCCCAAAGCAGCATCTCCTGCTGGACTGCCTTTGGTGCCAGTCAGAGCTTTGTATCTCCTAAGCTGGACCAGATCTTGCAAAGTTCCTTCCAAGGCCGTTCTCTTTGAATCCCTTTCTCCACAGCAGCCAAGAGACTTGATGCTGCTGGCAGATTACAAATAGTCTGTCAAGTAGATGATCAGCTGGGGACAAGGAGGAGTCTGACTTGCTGGTGTAACTCTGCTGAGTGGGTTTCCTACTCTCTGGGCCTAGCCCGGCTGACAGACATTAGTTTGTGGGAGGCTGAAACATTCTGAAGCCTTTAACATAAAGGGAGTTTTCTCCCCACCTCAACATCAATCAACGTTTAAACTTATTTGTGCTTATCTGATACTTCTTAAGCAGGGAAAATAAAAGCTGGGTTTAGGAGAGTGCAAATATTTAACAATAAAAAAACCACATTAATTTACCCTTTTTCATTTCTACAGAAGGAACCTTTAATGGAGTCACATGACTCTTATTCTAAGTGATAAACCACAGGTCATAAACCGCCACTTTATCACTCTGCACAAGCAGTATAAATAACAGCTATTACCCAACCTCACTCCATCTGATAAGCTCAGAGGTTTTCTAATATACATTTCTGATTTTTTAAATAATATTCATGATCATTTCCTCCTGAGCATTATGAGTCTCTGGCTACGTGGCCCTTGAAACCAGGGCCCGCAAGCCCTTGTACAATCTCCCTGATTTATGGCCATGTTGGTTGGGTCTGACGCCCTAATGAAATCTGTGACACTGCATTAATGGGGCTGTTTGTTACCACTGGAGTTCAGCGGCTGGCTGTAGTCTCAGAGCTGTGCTCAGGAAGGCGCACACACAGAGTCTATAAAACCCACTGATTGGGCAACAAACCTACCGTACCTGCACACACTGTAACACAACTGCATGCATAAGCTGCCTGGCAAGGTCTGTGAAATCCACCAAGTGTGCAACTCGCACGCCATAGCTGTATGTGCAATAACACAGCTGCACAAACAGAATGAGCATGCAACCACACTGGATCTATACACCTTATAACACAACCAAAACACGGATACGCTATGTAACCTAGGAGAGGGGGTGACAAACCTACAGCACCTGTGCACATTAACAGAATGCAAACCCAGCATGCAGCACACATGTATATTTCTGTAACACAATCATTCAAAGTAATCTATACCTACAGGCGCAGACTTCCAAAGCCAAGTAGCCACACAACTCTCATTGAAATGAATGGGAGTTGAATGTGTAGCTAAATCCCAGAGTTGGCTTTGTACAGTGTATTCAGCAAAGATCATATGTATCAACTAGACAATGAATCACACCTGCAGGAGAGGCTAGTCTAATGACCAGACACACATGACAGAGAGATGTATTAATATCCTCATCTCAAAGTACTCATAGAAAGCATGCAGAATGTCTGCCAGCCCTTCCCCACCCCCTTTTATAAGCCCCTATTCAGAAGGTACTTCACCTCTTATGTAAGTTAAAGTTATACATATGCTTAATACCTTACTGGATCTGAATCTTAGGCTGCACCTAAATGTCAAAAATCTAGCCCTTATTTGCATTTTTTCCAACCAGACATCACTACCCCATAGCTCCTTCTTTTGAGTTTGTCCTTGTTTTCCTTTCTTTTTAAAGGATAGGAGTTGTAATAATCCTTAACCATGGCTCTTTAGCTAAGGTTTTACGAGTGGCGATGGATGCATCGGTGGTCGATTTAGCGGGTCTAGTGAAGACCTGCTAAATTGACCGCAGATCGCTCTCCCATCCACTCCTGTACTCCACCAGATTGAGAAGAGTAGGGGGAGTCGACGGGAGAGTGTCTCCCATTGACATTGCGTAGCATGGACCCCGCAGTAAGTAAGTCTAAGCTATGTCAATTTGAGTTACACTATTCACGTAACTCCAATTGTGTAGCTTAGATCGAATTTTCCACGTAGTGTAGACGAGGCCTAAGGCTGTAGTAGCTCATGCTTTTAGCTCAAGAGGTTTCTCAGTTCAGTGTCTGGTGTATCAGCCACAGTGGAGGCTGTCAACCAAACATTTCGCCTCCCAAAAGTCAGGAAATGCCAAAGCTAAAGTTGAATGTTTAACCTTAACTCTGCCTCTTTGAGTTTACACATTACATCTTTAGTTGCATAGTCACATACCATGCATCAAATACAATAAATATACTATTTCTTTCACAACATCAAATACACGTGTGTAAGAATCTTCTGGTTTTTCATTCTTGTCTGCTTAATTCTAGAGCTGGTAAAAAACATCATTTTTTTTCCCACTGAAAAATGACCTTTCTTTGGAAATGAAATTTTTCATGACAAATTGCCAAAACATTTCATTTTTCATGAAAAATGCCATGTCTTTTCGGTACATTTCCACCCTCTCACACATGTAATTATCAGAAATATACTGAAAGTGTTGGTTTACTGAAAAAAATCCCATATTCAGTCAATGAAAATTTTCCTTAAAACTTTCTTAATTAAAAATTTGAAAATAAAGTATTGAGTAAAGTATCACCATTTAAAAATAAACAAAAAATGGTTCAAGTTCATACCCTTTGAAACCAACTTTGACATTTCAAAATTTTTCATCAAACTGATTTTGTATATTTCTCTGAGGTCTATTTAATTCCAACATCATAAAGATATAGTGTATCTTTACTGACAGACTCTATATTCTAAATTCTCTTCTCTCTACAGGATATGTTTTAATAATTTTCTCTGAACCTACATACTATAGACTTTTGACCAGATTATTTTGAATTCCACATACTGATACACCTCAGAAAAGTAATTTATTATTGTATCACACAAACGATATCTCAGAGAAATACATATAGAGAGTTAACAGAATATGTTTTAATGATTTATTATTTGATACTTTCATGTAGACATGTAAATAATTTATATTTTTCACATGATCTCAAGTCAAACTGTCTTAAATTTCAAATATTATTTTCTCCAGGTATTGGTTGTACTTCCTTTCAAATATTACTGCCTGGATTATATAATGAATGAAAATTTCTGTAGAGAAGTTCTATTTATTTGTAACTTATCTGAAAGTTATAAATAGATTTCTACACAACCCAATTACAAGTACATTCAAACTGATTCTTCCCCCCCAGAAACTTTTATAGTTTCATAGAATTTAAGGCCAGAAGAGGCCACTAGATCATTTCGTCTGACCTCCTATATATCACAGGACATTACATTTTACTCAACATTTTATGTTGAGCCAATGACTTTAGTTAGACTAAAGCATTTTAGTCTCCAGGAGATTAAGTGTTGAGTGCCACAGGCAGAGAACAGGAGGGATCATGGTGCCACCAATGCCCGAGGCCTGTGCCATGGCAGGGAATTGATTAGGTGAGACATGAGCAGATACTGCCAAGAAAGGCTGGGGGGGGGAAGGGGAGGGGGACAATCAAGAAAACCCTTCCACAATCTGGCCAAGAGGGAAATTCCTTCCTGACCCCAAATCTGGTGACCAGTATAACCCTGAGCATATGAGTGGGACACGCCAACCAAGCATCAGAGAAAAAGGATTCTCTGTACCACTTCAAAGCACTGGTGCACCGTGTCCTGAGTCCTGTCTCCAGCTGTGGCCAAGGTTAAGGGTGCAGGGAGAGGGGAGAACCACCAGAAAGAAACCCAGAATACATCACCAGTTGTTCATCGAGGAAGAATATTCCTTCCTGACCCCCCCTGCTGATTGGTTGAAGGCCTGAAGCATGAATATGATTTGATTGTAATCCCAGCTTTAATGCAGAGCTGCAAGTGTGTGATTCCAGGTGCAAAATATTTCATGGTATGATGTCATAGGTGAATTTGCAATAAGACATGTTACATGTAGTCACTGAAGGAGCTATTATTATTACTATTTGTATTACAGTAATGCAATGTTATGAAAATTCATTGTGCTGGACACTGTCTATACACACATGGTGAGAGACAGTTCCAGCCCTGGAGAGCTTACAGACAAGACAGACCAAGGGTAGGGGATAGAAGGGATTATCTCCATTTCATAGATGGGGAACTAAGGCACAGAAAGATCAAGTGACAGCCAACATTGTAATTTAACCCAGTTAATTTCAGCATCTTTTAGCTATTACTTTATCACTCTTCATTTATAGTATGTGGTGCACTGGTTTAGTGTATACTTCCCCCACAAATGGAGCTCATGGACTGTGTGGCACACAAAGAGTTGTGCACAATACAATAGAATGCTACATATGTAATAGATAAGTTTACAAAAAATGTCATGTTATTATATTGTATTCTTTGAGAAACAGTATGCGCTCATGTCATTTAAGACTGTATTGTAATAATGAATACCTACAAAGGGGCAGAGTTAAGGTTAGGCATGCAACTTTAACTTGGGCATCTCCTGAGTTTTCAGTGCATCACTAAGATTTTCTCAATATTGTTGCTTTTTCATTTCATTATTTTTCTAAGGTGACAGCTACAAGTGCCTTATACATAAAGTGTTGGTAACTGTCCTGTACTTTTACAATGCTTTCCGTCCAAGGATCTCAAAGAATTTTACAAGCATTGATGAATTTAGCCCCACAACCCCTCCCCGCTGTGAGGTAGACCAATATCATGTCCCCCATTCTAAAGATGAGGAAACTGAGGTTAAATGACTTGTCCAGGGAGTCTGGGACCCAGGAATAGGACCCAGTCCGCCTAGTCTCAGATCTGTGCCTTAAAACACAGCAGTCCTTTCTCCAGTTTATTGTTGGAATCAGTAAGAGATCTGCATGACAGGCTCTCAGCTGCTGTCCTTAATTAGTCTCATTAGAGGACCCTGACCCACCTGTGTCTTATCTCCAGTCACTACGTTAAGTCACATACACCCTCTTCCACCCCTCCCTCCAAGCATCTATAATTCCTATGGATTTTGGTAGGAAACTTTATTAGTATTATTTACACAATTATTAATTACAATGGACAGCACATGGTGCTCCCCCCCCAGCAAACTTTTGAGAAAAACAAACAATTTTTGTCATAACCTTCAGCTGAAAATACTGACTTTTGATAAAAAAAAACGGGTTTGGGGTTTCTGACAAATATGGAAAATTTCAGAGGAAAGTAGCCACTTCCACAAGCACTGTCGTCCAGTCAAAGCCCCAGTTCACTGTCCAGAACAGTCTGGATGTAAGATTTGTGACCCTCCCTAGTCTGAATAGTACTTAGCGTGTCAGAGCTAGTGGAGGTGGATGTGTTTGCATGTGTACGTACGGCCCCAGCACGGCAGGGTTCTCACTCTCTGGAATGTTGACGTCCTGCTGCAGACTATTATAATGATACATGGTGGGGACACTCAGATGTGCCTGGGTGCTTTCCAAACATAGGAGAATTCACAGCCCGTACCTCAAAGAACTTACAACATCCCATGCTACAAAATAGGGCCTCGATCCACCAAGGCACTTAAGCACGTGAGTCAGCCCATTGGCTCACCTGTGCTAAGTGCTTTGCAGGCTGAAAAGGGAGTGCTTTTGTGTGCAGGGACCCGGCTGGAGGCCAGGAAGGACCACAGCCCAGGCAGTTGAGAGACTCACACCTAGATACATTTTCCCTTTAATTGATGGATTCACTCCTTTCCCCGCCTCTAACCAAGTCTTTACAGCCGCATTTCTAGAGCTATTCCCCCTGCAAGTTCTCCTGTTGTTTGGTGTGTTCTCTTTGTATGCAGCTGCTGCTTTGCTCCCCTCCTTCTGGTTAATGGTCCATTAACTAGTTCTCTCCATGCGAGGGGAAAGGTGTCCAGGAGTTGCTGAGTGCTGGGAAATCATCACAATCACAGCACACTAATAAACAACATATCCCTGTTTCTTAGAGGGGCTGATAATTGTGCTGGGGTCCTGGGAAGGGCGGGATCTGGGGGCAACCACCAGGAATGGGGGTCTGCTTGTTCTCTGCTACTTAGAAGAGAAACTGACTATGGAAGAAAAAAGAGGAAGATAGGCATCAGATTGTTAAAGGATTCAATGAGCTGTGCCCAATGTATTCGAAAGGTGCTTAAGCTAGGCACAGCGACTCACCAAACACACCCAGCAAAGAAACAACACAGCCACACAGCAAATGCATGCAGCCAAGGAACAACTGAACACACACACACACACACACATGCACACAGGCATGCACACACACACTGCAAATAACACTCCCTCAGCCCAAATCCCACACCCAGCAAAGACACAAGACAGCGTATAGACACCTCTCTACATACAGCACACACAGCACCCGCCCACTCGGAGTCAGTACCTGCATCCACAGTACACACGTACCACACAGTGACCAGACACAGAGACCCACTGTATTTTCAAAACACAGCTCTACCCTTCCGCACAATATAGCCCCAGCGCCTCCCCATTGCATCATCCTTCCTCCTGTGAACCCCTTCACACTCACTATGCCTGCCACAGACAGTTCTACACCTGACACAACACACAGATACACCAACTGCAACATGGTACACCAATGCCATGTTCCACACACATAACGTGCACCAGAGAGTACACACATATATACCAACTAGAACACAGAGAACATTTCCACACCACACTGCACACACTACACCAGCTGAGATGTTGTACACCTCCTGCTGTGTGCACGCACACACCCACAGCACGTACACCCACCACTGGGTGCACACACACACTTACAGCATGAACCCCACCGCTGCGCGCATGCACACACCCAGAGCAAGTACACCCACAGCTGGGCATACACACACACACACCCACACACCAGACCATGCACACCAACTGCTGAGCACACACACACACAACAGCATGTACACCCACCACTGGGCACATGCACACATCCACAGCATGTACACCACTGCTGAGCACACACACACAGCACATACACACATTGCTGAGCGCACGCACACACTAGAACATGTACACCCACCACTGGGAGCATGTACACACCCACATCCTCCGCAGAGTGCACAAACTCACATCCACAGCACATACGCCCACCGCTGAGCACACACACACACCCAAAGCACATACGCCCACCGCTGAGCGCGCACACACACCCAAAGCACATACACCCACCACTGGACACACACCCACCCACTGCTGGGCGCACACACACAAACAGCACATACACGCACCAATAGGTGCACACATACAAACACACACCACGTACACCCACCGCTGGGTGCATGCACATGCCCAGAACATGTAGACCCACAACTGGGCACACCCATACATCCAGAGCACGAACGCCCACTGCTGAGCGCACGCACACCCACAACACATATACCCACTGCTGGGCACACGCACAAACTAACAGCGTATAAACTCACTACTGGGTGCATGTACAACCACTGCTGGGCATACCCACACACCCACAGCATGTACACCCATCGCTGGGTGTACGCATACACCCACAGCATGTACACCCACCGCTGGGTGCACACACATACACAGAGCACATACAACTAACACACACACACACCAGTCAAGATGCTGCACACACATGTACACCTGGGACCACACACACATACAAGTGATCACACACACAGAGACAAGTTGGGAGAGGTAATATCTTTTACCGCACTATCTTCTGTTGTGAGAGAGACCAGCTTTCAAGCTACACAGAGCTCCCCTTCAGACCCTGAAGCATGAGAGCTTTTCTCTCTCACCAGCAGGAGTTGGTCCAATAAAAGCTATTCCTTCCCCCACCTTGTCTGTCTGATCTCCTGGGACCAACACAGCCACACCACCACTGAACACGCACATACACCAAACAGGCCCCTGCACACTGGAGCCCAGAACACTGATGCTGCAGGCAAATCTGCACACATGGGGACCCCAGGGCAGCGCGCACCATGCCCATGTGCCTGGGGGACATTTATACGGCCATGCACCCTCCGGCCAGCTCCTTTAAGGGCTCTGATTCTTCAGCAAGTCAGACTCTCTCAGCTAGAAGGCAAATGCAGTACCCTTAGATGAATTCAGATTGTCAGCTCTTTGGGGCAGGGACCATCTCTTTGCTCTGTGTTTGTACAGCACCTAGCACCATGGGGCCCTGCTTCAGGGCTGGGGCTCTTAGCTGCTACCACAATACAAATAATAATACCTTAAGCTGGCTTCCCACACCTTTTGTTAACCACTGCACGCTGTACCTTGCTACCCCAGGTCCTCTAAATAGAAATTAAATAGCTCTCTGGATTTATGATGATAATGCCTAACTCCTACATACCACTTTTCATTAGCAGAAGTACAAAGGGAGTCAGCCTCATTGTGCGGATGTCAGTATCATCAATGGGGAAACTGAGGCAGAGAGCTGGAATGTGATTTGCCCAAGATTATGGGAACAGCTAGAAATAGAACCTTGGTCTACTGAATGCCAGTCCAGTGCTCCATGCCCTAGGCTATTAGGAGTCAAGTGTCCAGACCTTTGCTGTGAGAATGCAGATCTCTGTGTGCTACTCAGCTTGTTCCTGGCAGAGGTTTGAGTGAGATGGGGCCAGGGTAGGTCTTGACACAGGGTTGCCCAGGATGCCAGGAAGAGGGCGGGATATGCTACAAGTCTGATCCAAACGGGAAGGATTTGAAAGGAAGCCACCTTCAGTTCAGCCCAAGGTCCCCGGTGAGACAAGAGTCGCCGAGCCCACCCGCGCTGGCCTCCATGCTCACTTCCAAGCAATGAATTCATCAGGCTGGAGGCCTGGGAAAGTTTAGACAGAAACTCACCCGACGATCATTCACAAAGTTTGACATTAAAAAGTGCTGACAGCAGCGAGGGGGAAAGGAATGGAAGAAGGGCCACTTTCATCTTGTGATAGCCTCCTCCTGGCCCCAGGTCACCGCTGTCTCCTCATCCTCCCCCCCTACCTTCCCAACACCACCTCCCTTCACCCCACCGCTCCCGGCCTCCCTCCCGCTCTCTCAGCATTTTATTAAATAGGGTCACAGCCCACATTCAGGTCCCTCCCACCTCCCAGCCGAAATGAAAACACTCATCCCTTTGCTGTTACCCTCGGCGCGAGGCGCAGGGCCCTCTCTCCTGCTGCAGCCTTGAACTTTCCCTGCAAAACATCAAGGCAAAGGCTGCTTCTCCCCTTGCCCCCCACCCCTTTCCCTACATTAATTATCTCGTTCCGTTGAAAGAAAAGTAAAAATTGGAGCCTTCCTCGGGCAATTTATGACGTTGGGAGACTGAGCGATCATTTATTGCTTGATCCAATTTTATTTTCTTCGTTCTTTACACAGGTATGGGGAGGGGGGAGAGACACTAACCTGAATTGATCATGCCACGTACCTGCCTGCTGGAGGTAAAGATTGGATGTAATTTACAGGGCAGGAAGGGGGCATTTAGCAGAGTTAATATTTGAAAGCTGGACTTTGAAGGTGGGAGGGGGAAAAAGCCTCACTAATTAAAACTGATGGGTCAATTTCAGAGAAAGAATGTGATGGTAATGAAACCACACATGGGTGAGAGCAACAGGGGGGTGGTCTGCCCAAGAAGGTTAGACACCCACTAGGAAAACGGCCCTGATTTAAACATCAAAGCAGCCAATGAGAGCGTGTATCTATTTACAGGCTCATGGAGCCACGCACCGAAGTAGCCAGATACCAGGTGAGCCCTACTCAAAACTAGCCAGATAGGCCCAGCAGGGGGCACCCTTGCCACAGCTGTACAAGTGTTGTACCAGAACTACCCTCACCCCATCCAGAAACATGCCTCTTGGGCTTGTGCAGCTGCCAACAGATTTACCATCCCCTTTGAGTCCTGTGCACTTGATAGTCAAGGAAAGAGTTTCCTGCACCCTCTTTCTAGTGCATTCATGCAAGTGCAGGCATGATGTAGCCCTATATATGAATGAATGAATGAATGAATCACTTCACACAACACTGAAATGCAGCTACCTCTGGGGTGGAAGGAAGCAGCTGCAGAAATACTGTGTAACGGCTTGAGACTACAATGAAAGCTTTTTTCCAATTTCTCACCAATTCTTCTTGAATTTGAACTTCAGATTCTTAGTCTCAGGCCCACAGGTGAAGTCTGAGCAATGAGTTATCAGATATATATCTTTTGCAGTGTGTAAATCCAGCAAAAAGTTAATTATCTGAGTATAGGCATATGGGTTAATTAGAATGCCATGTGCCCGTAGTAAACATTGCCACTGTTGCAACTAATGTTCCAGCATGCACCTGTGTCCAATTAATTTGGAGTGCGAGCTTGGGGGAAGAGCAGCTTGAGAGCTGCTGTTGAGAATTTTGCTGGCTTTGCAAATGATTTGATTGCTGTTTCGATGCCTGGCTCAATTTACTGCATCGGGTAAACAGGAGACCCCACAAAGTGGTTGCTTTATGAGTTTGCAGTACACTAACGCATGGAGCGAGACAGCAAGCAGAACGCACCGCTTTGCTACCTCAGAAAAAAGGGCTTCCGACCAGATCCACAGGGGAACTTCGGCTTCTAACTTCCACTGAAATCCCTGGAAGTCAGCACCAAAACACCTGGGAGGATCTAGGCCTTAGTCATTTTAAATAGACCCCATCAACTTGGAAAATCACATTTGCCCGATCATTTTGTACCTATTATAGCTACAAGTAACACCCAAGATCACTCTAAATGAAAGAAGTTGAGTGTATCTATCTGCCTATCTATCCAAGTACTTATCTGGCCCTCATCACCACACCATCTGAGGGCCTCACAATCATTAACAGGTTGTATCCTGGGTGTACACACACAAGGTAGGGAAGTATTATCCCCATTTTACAGCTCGGGGTCCAAGGCCTACAATAGATTAAGTGAGGTACCTAAGGTTCCCCAGCTGCACAGTAGCAATAAACCCATGTTTCTTGAATCCACATCCAATGTCCTACCCAGTGGCCAACCCTTCCACCCCAGGGAGCCCTCCAATTGACTTCAATGGGCTTTAGATCAAGCCCTGAGTTTCTTTACTTCACAGTCTCTCATGTACAGTCAGTTACCTGTACATTGCAAAAGTCCTTAGAAACATCAAAAAGGGTACAGGAAAAAAACCTTAAAACTTTTTTTAAAGGATTTTTTGACACAGTACGTTGAGAGATAAGGTTTAAAAGGGATCTCTGAGATAAACAGGAATTCCTTTCCATTTGTCACTTAAAAAATAGATCAAGGTGACATTGTCCCTTTAAACATTTGAATTGTTGCAAAAGCAGATGAAACATTGACCATGGCTGTCAGTCTATGCTGGCAGATTGTGCGAGGGGGGGGGGGAGTGTGTGATTTATTCACAGATGCAGAACTACTGTGCAATTTGTAAGGATAAGTGTTATTTTTTTCTTATTGTTTTAACTGTAGACTTCAGCTTGCTCACAGATCTTACACCAGTATAGAGCAGTGCTGTTAAACAGGTGAGGAAAATAGGGTTTTTCCTTATTGATTTAGGGGTGGTTTCATTTATTCCCCCCAGAGCCTCCTGCACACGAGAAACAGCTGATTGTGGGGGGAGGGGAGAGTGGAGGCTGATTGGTGGGTGCTGCTGGCAGGCGGGTGGTGCTGGGGAGCGGATGGGGGGCTGCTGACGCATTACTGTGGCTCTTTGGCAATGTACATTGGTAAATTCTGGCTTATTCTCAGGCTCAGGTTGGCTGCCCCTGCCCTAAAGGCTCTAATATTAGAAGACAAATAAAATTAACTTTTAAATGATTATTTTTAGCGCCAGATCCATGATTTGTGAATGTTTGGGGCTGGCCATACTAGGAAGGGGGAGAGGGGTGGATTAGACGCAAAATAGTTTTCACTGAAATTTTTAAAGAAACATCATGAAAACCCATTTCTCACCAGAATTTGTTTTCTAAAAATATATAGAAGCATTTTACTTCTTTAAAGCAAAGACCTAAATTTTAGCCCTAAATTCCTTTCTACTGTCCTTTTAATAGTGGCCTGGAGGAAGCATTGCTAATAAATTAATAAGAATTGTGACCTGTGATATTTCATGTTGTCAGGAAAACATTTAAGCAAGAATTTAATTTTAACCTACTTGCTTAAGTCTGCTTCATTTCAGTGGGACTAAAGCAAGGGCTTAAAGTTAAAACCATGTTTAAGTGCTTTGCTGAATCACTTGGAAAGGACAGACAGTGAGCTGGTGAAATTTACCAATGCCACAAAATTGTTTGATTTAGTAATTAATCCTAATGCACCAGGCAACAAGGCAGCAGATGAAAATCATCATGGATGGAGTAAGGCAAGGTACATTTTGGCAAAAAGAATCTAAGCTATTTCTATAGAGATTGACTCTGAACCTGTGCAGTTCTCAGAGGAAGAATGGTGTAGGAGTCCCCTTGGCTAACAAAATGAAGATGCCACCACAATGTCCAAACCGCAGCTTAAAATGAAATCCAACAGAATGTTTGGATGCATTTATCATAGAAACCGGAAACAATACAGGAAATATTAGAGGCCTGATCACTTGATCCAACACTGATCTTCTTCTTCTTCCCCTTTCACAGAGGAGGAAATTGGGGCAGAGCAGGGATGCTGTGACTTGCTAAAGGTTACATGGAGTGAGAGCCATTATGAGAACCCAGGAGTCCTACACCAAAAAGTCCTGAGACAAAGTCTCTGAACTGTAGGTGCCATTATCTCTCTTACTTACCACCTTGTGAGATCACACCCTATGCTGTTCACTCATCTACGTTTCAGCTTCGGAGTTTGCATCATTTTCAAGTTGCACGTACAAAAAACCTCAACTCATCCACATTAGGTTACCATCCAGTCAGGTTATACATTGGGGAGGGGGCTAGGAGAGCAGGCAGGCAGTGAAGGGGAGGTGCCTTCACTTGCTATAAAGTGCAATTCCATGGAGGTTTGTGAAGAACAACTCCCATTCTCACGTAGATCCTTGAAATTAGGATCATAAGTGCCGATCCTTTGTCATTTTAGCTCCTTCATTCAAATAGTGAAAGCCTGCTCCAATCTCTAGCTCCAAAAACCTCCAGAAATGATAACTATATTTTGCAAAATATTTTGCATTTTTTTCTGTTGACATGTGTGTTTAAAAACAAATAAACCAAATTTTTGGGAGTTTTGGAGGTTTACCCTCTTTATCCCCCATCCCCCTGCTGGCAAGGTAGAAGAGCCACAAAAAGTTATTCAAAAGGGGGGGGCGGGAGGGGATGCCTTTCCATGCAAGGCTGAAGGAGCTTATCAAAAAGATCAAGAGGTGACTTCATGACAGTGTTTATGTACCTTCACAGGGAGAAAATACCAGATATTCTTTAACCTAGTAGAAAAGGGCCTAACAAGAACAGCTGGAAGCTGAAGCCAGACAAATTCAAGTCAGAAATGAGGCACACATTTTCAACAATGAGGGTGATTAACCATTGAAAACAAATTACCAAGGAAAGTGGTAAATGCTCTCTCCTGATGTCTTCAAACTCAGACTGGAGTCTTTCCAGGAGAGACACTTTAGTCAAACACAAATTAAAGGGCTCATCACAAAGGTAAGTGGGTGAAATTCTCTGCTCTGTGATATACAGGAGCTAAGACTAGAGAATCTAATGCGCCCTTAAAATGTATGAAGGGAAAAAACAGAGATCCCTGGAAACAAAAAAATATTGGGGTCCCCCCAATCAAAACAATAGAAAAGCTAGGGAACAAAACCTATTTTTAAAGACTTTTTTATCAGGGGGAAAAATTGGATTAAAAATGTCTAGCAGCTCTCTGAAATGGGCAGCAGGTTCTAGACTCAGAGGGCTGTGACTCTAGAGAGGGGCTCCCTGGTCACTCGCTGCCAGTTAAGTTGCACCCACCCCCCAGAGCACAGAACGAGCTGCTCAAAACTCTCTGGTGAATCCTGTGGATTTCCAGCAGAGCAACTTTCCACGCTCATGTTCTCTGCTGGTTTTGAGCAGGGACATGCACTGGCTGGGAAGAACTGGTGTCATTTAGACAGCGCACTCCCAGGGTTACCTCATGCCTTCCAGTGAGGCCCGTCATTAGGATTTGTGAAGGGTTGGAGGAGAAAACGTTATTTTCTTTTTACAGCGCCAATTCGATCACTCTCGCCTGTGATAACCCCTCTCCTCTTCTGACACCAAAATTCATTTCCTAGGCACATAGAACACAATAGGTTTCCAGTGGAAAAATAAAAAATAAAAAAAACCCACCACCAAATAACACAGAAGAGTTAAAAATAGCCACACTGTGAAGCAGGACGTCGGAGCAGACACAGCGCAAGCAGAGGGCCGTGGGAGACCAGAAGGAATTTCGGAGGTGATGCAGCAGCAGGCGGAAGTACAGGGCAGGGAGATCTGAGTGGTAAGTGGGGGGGAGGAGGTTGGACGTGGTGATAACAGAATGCAAAGAAGACTGGAGGATAAGGGTAAGGTGTGTGGTCATGGGGTAGCGGAAGAGACACTGGGAGTGGAAGGTGTAGTAGAAAGAAAGCCTAAAACATAAGCCTTTGTATCAGATGCCTGGTATGAGGCCCAGGGCCAGCTCCAGGTACCAGCAAAGGAAGCAGGTGCTTGGGGCGGACAATGGAAAGGGGCATGTCCAGGTCTTTGGCAGCAATTCGGCGGCGTGTCCCTCAGTCCCTCTTGGAGTGAAGGACCCGCCACCGAAGAATTAAGCAGCACGGTAGAGCAGCTGCCAAAGTGCCGCCGCTTGGGGCTTTCTCTCTCTTTTTTTTTTTTTTTGCTTCGCCGCTTGGGGCAGCAAAAAAGCTGGAGCCGGCCCTGATGAGGCCTAAGCTAAAGTAGAGGGCAAGCTTTACTAATATAAAGCAAACTGAGCAAAGTCAGGCTGTGAGCAAACGTCAGGCTCTGCCTTCTTGCAAGTTCACAGACATTCCTAAGACATGCTAGGCACAGAGTACTCACACAAACACATCCCAGTATCAAGTGGTACCAAAACATCCCAATATCAAAAATGGTACAAAAATATTCCCTAAGAATAACAGAAACACACTAACCCCTCCTAAAAGATAAGGTCAGGATGACCGTATGTAATACAAATGTTTTAATCAAACCAACATGTTCAATGTGATGTTATCACTAGCCACGTCAGAGGGCAGTAACTAACTATATCAGAGGGGTCGTACTAACTTGTTTGTATTAGGGTATAAAGGTGTATCTCAGAGGGAGTCTCTTTGTCTGGTCTAGGGAGGAACGGAAAGTCCCACCGTTCACTGAGCTGGTCCATTGTTACGGGCATACATGTATTAGTGGTCCAATAGAGTCTGCAGGATACTAGTACCCTGCTTCATCAACAATAAACCTGGCTGGGTGCCTTCGTCCCTTAAAGGATCTTGTGGTCATTAGGCAGTTTGCTCGAGGTCTGCTGTGCCAGCTGTCTGCACAGGGCTGGGGTGGCACACAGAGGGAACACACACGAGCCAAACATCTATCAACATCTAACTACAGAAGGAGTGATACACGGCCATTGGGTAGCAGCAGAAGGCTGGTTGGGGGTGTACAGCAGGTTTGACAGATATCATGGAGTCACTTGCCCCACCACCCAAACTGTGTATTGCTGTGGGATTGTCCTCTGCACTGCCATGGGTTTCTGTCTCTGGAAGTCCCCCATCAGGGGGTTATTCTTAGGCCCTGTGCTGGATGGGAGGAAAGCTGCCACTTCCCAGTCCCTGCCAGGAAAGTCCCTCCCGACTAGTTTATCAGAAACCAATGCTTCAAAGAGCGATCAGCAAAGCTCCCGTACGTTTGACATTTCACACAACGTATCCATTTGGCAGAGCCAGGATAAATGACACAGCGTGAAATATACTCCACCGCATCAAATCCTATAAATCAGCAAGATTCCTGGTTTCTAAATGTCATGTGTGGAATATGAACTCCTTGGGAACATCTGAATCAGGCCACAGCGCCCCTCCCTCCAGCACACTCCCCCGCTTGGAACAGGGGGCTCCCTGGCTCCCCTTCAGAGCCAACATGTCTCCATCGGTTCTTGTCTGGGCCACTGCTGACTGTTGGCCCAACACAGCAGTACATCTGCATAGAGCTGCTCGCAACCCACACGGGATGTAGCTGTATGGAAAGAAATTTGCACCCAGAGGACACAGCTGGAGGATTCTGGCCTTGATGGACCAATGGGCTGATCTGGAACGGCAACACCTATGTGTCAGTATAGAGAGAGAATGGAGTCTGAATCCCTGGCACTGCTCGGGTGGATCCACTGGAGAGATGAGGGCAGATGGACCGGGAGGGCAGAGGGGCTCTGCTCAGGAGGAGGAAGAGCCTAAAGAATTGCTCTTTCCCCTTGAGATCTCCTGACAGGTGGGCGTGGGAGCTGGGCTGGGCTAGTTACACAGTACTTTGGGGCTACATCAGCACTGAGCACTACTGGTCAGGCATCCCAGAGAGCAGTGTGAGCAGCACGCAGGAGTCACTGGCCGGAAAGCAGGTGCGGAAAGGTATCATTTACGTGCTGAGGGTACAAGAGAGAAAGTGACTAATGGGGAAGTGTCAGATACAGCAGCCTCCTGTACCCATGACTTGTCCCCTACACTGGGCTCTCTCATCTCACTCATCTCATCACTCCTGTGTCACTCCACTGGCTTCAGCAGAGTCACTCTGGATTTATACCAAGATCCAAACCAGACTCACTATCTTACTCCCACCTATGGCCTCCTGCAACTGGCTTCCCCCGCTACAAGCTCCACTCCTGTCTCAGCATGGCTCACTCACCAAACACTAAGCGCCTCTCCCGCCCGACGCACAGCTTACACTGCCTTTCACTGACCCTGATTCAGGCCAGAGGAATGCCCCCAGCTCTGACCTGGGCCCGTTCCCATGGTAAGCACCCTGGGGCTGGGAAGCTGATCTGGTCTATCTTGTCCCTGCAAAGCCAGGCTGGTACTCTCAGGAGAAGGGACGTTCGCTTCCTTGTGTCTAGCTGGACCCGAAGAGAGCAGGAATGCAGCAGCCTTTGTCATGGCCTTCGACGCTGCTGGGCGCAGCCAGCTCCTGGAGATGCCAAAATTCACAGAGAAAGAGAGACAGCAACAAAAGCACCTTGCAGAACTCCAGGTCATTTGGGGTTTGTGCTTGAGGTAGAGGGGGGACGAAATCTTAGCTAGCTTCCCTCCATACATTGGGAGGTTGTGTCACAGCCTGACCCTGCCCAAATAGCACCTCCACGCCCCGAGAGCCGCTAGCGAGTGCCCCAAATTCTGGGGCATGAGCCACTCAGGTGGGGAGCTTCCTGGTGTCTCTGCCCCTCCTAGCACCTGGAGGCACAATTCAGTCCCAGCTGTGTACCAACACCTGGTGTTATTCAGGCACTCCTGGGGCTGGGCAGAGACCTAGAGCCAACCTGCTGGCCCTGCCTGCCTCTCCCTTCGGAGGAGAAATCTGCACACATATTAATCTCATCTCACACACAACCCCTCCATCCTCATCCCAGAATCCATCTATTAGGGGATTTACATAAATTACTGGCTATCAATAGGACGCACAAGGTGCCGGGGCTGTGACACGAGGGGCTTGGAAACTGGCAGAAAGGGAGGGGGAGGGCTCAGCAGGGCTGGAGAAAGGTTACTCCCCAAACGAATGAGAGACTGGGGTGCTGGGAGCAGGGGGCTGCACAAGGAAATAGAAGAGATTAACACCCCCCTCCCCCGTCCTTTGTTTTAAATCTATGTTACTCTCACTGCATTCCTTCATTGCTGGGTCCCCCAGCACTGCTGGTGCAAGAGCCTTCTCATCTGCATTCGACCCAGCCTTCCTGTCTCACCCACAGAGCATCTCCCCCTCGGGAGTGGATTGAGCCTCACACCCCATAAAGCAAGGGAGTACCGTCCACATTTTACAGATGGGAAACTGAGGCAGAGGGCAGACTAAGCAACCTGCCCGTCACACAGCAACACTGCTGCAGAGCTGGGCATTGAACCTGGGTCTCCTGACGCCCTGGTCAAATCCTGCACTACTAGACCACCCTTCCTAGCCCCATGCTACCTCCTTTCCAATCTCCTCAGCACACATCTCTTTTCTCCATCAGCCCCTCCCACTGCTTGTGTTGTTTAATGCTGTGAGGCATTTGGGGACGCAGCTGTTTGGAAACCCTGGCCCCAAAGCCAGCCAGTATCGGGGGCGGGGGTGAGCAATCCTGCCCTGGCAGGGAATGGACTGGACTGGACATGGGGATTCCAACCTGTGTCAGGGAGGAGGTGAGCTGGCTGACATGCAATCCAGACTCGGGTAAATGTGGGGGAAACGTGCAGATGTGACTGGCCAACGCAACTAAGGCCTCATCCACCTGGCTCTGGAGAGCACTCTGAGGAGTACGTTCATCCCAGCTTCTTTTAGCACGGTCACTCAGGGAGGCCTGCAGCATCGAGTATTCGCTCTCTAAATTGATGCCCGGTTTAAAGTCCAGTCACCTCCTTTCTAAGCCACAGGAACTCCTGGGAGAAGAGATCCAGGGCTACACAAGAGCAAGGAATGGATTCTGGTGCCAGCTTGTGTGTGACATGGATTTTTCCTGGGTTCCTTTAATGCCTCTGCCACTGACTTACTCTGGGACTTTGGCATGTCACGTCATCTATTCGTGCCTCAGTTTCCCCATGGATGAAATGGGGATAATTCCATTTCCCTCCCTCGCAGTGCTGTTGGGTGTCTCAGTTAATGGTTGCAAAGCCCTTTCGGAGCTGTAGCTGAAAGGCTGGCAGAAGATGGCACAGATTCCTGCAAAGGTTTCTCTTTATTCTATCATTTCCTGCAGCTGGGCCTTGTGCCAGGGCACACAAACTGAAGGACTTCTCACTATGCCAGGCTAACTGCTTGGCGTATGGCACGCCATGACCTGCACCAGCATCTCCACTCATACTCCTGAGCCCTGTGCAGATTGGCATGATGCTCCCAAGTTCCTGTCTTGTTTGCCCACTCCACTTCTCACTCCACTTGGGATGGGGCACATCCATCACCCCAGGAACCTCCCTTGAGTGTGGGGCTTTTTAAGTGGGAGACGGGCTATATGTCCCCTTCCTGTTAAACTCTGCAATGGTTCATCAGCTCTGGGGATAATTCTTGGATAGGACAATGGAGCCAGCTTTTCCCTCAATGCACAGCCCTAAGGTAGAGAAAGCCCCATTGTCACCAGCCCTCTGGTCCATCTGGAAGGAGACCCCAGACCCTGTGTGTTAACAGGGGTAAAGGAGCAACTTTTCCCATAGTGTTTTGCTGCCCCTTTGGGGCCAGTGGGGGTATTGCACCCTACCTGAGTTGCAAGGAAAAGTGACTCCACAAAAGTACATCTAAGCAACAGTCATTCATTCGCACCCCAGACGCTGGGGGCAGATTACTGGGCTAGGGGAAGAGCGATGTAAAGGGGAGCAGAGCCAAGCGGGCAGCCCTGGTTGAGTGACAGATCAGTTGTGGTTGTTGCTTGGGATCCTGTGTGGAGCGAGTTTGGTGGACCTCAGTCCAGTTCCTAGGGACAGATGTCCACACATGACAAACCCACTCACACAGCTGGCAGCCACGGGCCCTCTTTGGCAGTCTCAGCAAAGGGCCAAGAATGGAATGAGTCAGAGAGTGAGACCCCTTGGTAAAGGTATAGGCGGCGTGGGAGGAAGGTACCGACTGTGCTCCATTCCTTCCTCTGGATGCACAGAGACCTCCTGGCTCCAGGGCCAGCAGAGAAAAAACTGACATGAAAGCTCTTTGGGGCAGGTACCAGTGTGTGTGTATGTACAGCGCCCTGCGGAATGGGGCCCAGTCCCAGGGTTACTGACAATGGTCTGCAACCTTCCAGCAGCCTCTGAAATCCACCACAACTTCCTTCATACCATGGGAAAGAGTTCAGTCTACTCCAACTTCTCCACAGTTGAGAAAGCAGCTGGTGATGCAGAAGAGGTGTTGCAATCCGCCCCAGGCAGAGCAGTCCTGATGCTGAGTTACTGTACGGAGAAGCCAAGCAAGAAAGGCAGAACTTTTCCTTCAGCTTTTCTCTCCAGCTGCATCTACAGCAAGAGCCCAAAAGGAGGAAGACAAGCAGATCATGGGAACCTTCAGCAAAAGCATGGACACAGCACACTCGAGAAGAGAAGTGGTCTGCTAGGAAAGCGTGTGTGTCTGCAGGCCAGTGGCTGCATCCATATGTGGGTACCTGCATGTTTGCATGAGTTGGTGCATAGTGTCTGGATCCTGGTTTCACATGCCTGTTTCTGTATGTGCATGTCTGGGGGTCTCTGCATGCACATGCATGTGAGTTAGTGTGTGATTGTGTGTGTACACATATGGATGTGTTGGTATAGGAGGGTGTACGTGAGCATGCACTGTTTGTATAGCACCTTGCATAATGGGATCATGGACCAGGATTGGGGCTCCTAGACACTACTGCAAATAAATAAGTAATGTGTGTGTATGATCCTGTTTCCCTGTGTGTTCACAGCTGTGTGTCTCTGCCTAGAGGTGGAGCCAGTGCTCAGCTCTGGCTCAGGATTAACTCCGGGCTAGTGTTTGGCCTGTGAAGTTGAACCACTGATAGCATTTGGCCCCTGAGTCAAGGGCACTGAAATCTCAAGCTGTGCTCCCTACAGCTCTGCACCACACAGTGAAAATCTCAAGAGAACAGCTGCTCTTGTGAGATTGCAGAGGCATCCAAGTTGGCACCAGAAACAACAGGCTCTCTCTGGTTTCTTGATCAGACTCAAAGTTGGAACCACAGGGTGGTTCAGAGCCAGCTGGATTTCAGACTGTCCCCTCCCCAAAATTCAAAGGAGCTGAGAGTCAGAGTCCTGGGTTTGGCCCATCTCTGTTTGTGCTTCTGAACATGTGAACACTGGCCTGCTCAATGGTGCATGAAGACAGGCCAAGCCTGAAATACCCTCTCCAAGCATGACAGGTAACTCCATTGCCCTTTCTCAGCCTTCAGCAACTCACTAGGCACAGAACTATTGCAGATCAGGGGTCAGCAGCCTCCAAAATAGACCAAGAAACTGCCCAACACTGAAGCAGGTTCCTTTAAAATAGTTACTCACCTGCCCTAAACAAATACTGCCCTGTTGAGCCCATATAGAACAAGGGCGCCACTCTGTGGCGAGATGGAAGAATTTCACTTTCACAAACTGATCACAGTGGCTGGAAGGTCGGTGACCATGTGCCCCACCTCCACGAGGATATCCTGCAGTGCAGCCGCTGTGCCCACCAATGCACATTCCTGCTGGTCGCACATTCAGCCAAGTTAGCAGCTGCTGCTCGTTCAGTGCAGGACTCTCCCATGTGCCGACCGCCCAGTGAGTTAGAAGTCCTGATATTCTCCCTTTATCCTGGCTAACTAGAGCTTTAGTGATTCCTCCTTAAGCCACTTGTACCCAAGCCCAGACACCTTAAAGCCATCCCAATTGCTTTACTTGTTTCCCCTTAGCCCTGAGTACAAAAGGCAGCATGGGGCCCAGAGCTCCCTCACCCATGGGCTGAACTGTAACCCCATTACTGGGCTCACTCTGCCATTCTCAAATGAGCCCCTTAAAGCAACCCCAGGACTGGGCTGTACTTACCATTGCTGCCCAACGCTGGGCCAGAATTTCCACTGCCAACTGCCCCTTTAATCGTAGAATGCAGCCTATTAAACAAGCCATCCCAATGCCGGGCTGTACTGCACCACCAACAGCTCCACCAGACATCCACCTCCAATACCTTCCCTGCTGCCCCTCCCAAGAAGAAGTTAGTTAGCGTGCACAGACTTTACAGATGCTCAGGGAGGAGCCAGGCACATCTTCAATACAGTACCTGGAAGATGACAGGCACTAACTGTGCCATTGTTGCAGAGATGGTAGGCCATAACCTGACAGCTGCACAACTGCTCCAAGGGTGACACGGTAACCTGGCACGTGCTCTAGGGGTGAAAGGCTGCCTGGAAGCAACAGACAATAGCCGCCTAGCCATACAGCTATGCAGTAACCATGCCGCTGCTCCAGGAGCAGTAAGAAATGCCCTGACAGCTGAACAACTCCTGTCAGAGGTGACAGGCAATAACTGCCTCGCTGTGCAGCCACTCCGGGAGGGACAGGTAATCATCACTGTACAAACACACCAGCACTCCAGAGGTGTCAGGCAATCACTGCACAGCCACTCCCGAGGTGGCAGGCAACAATCTGACAGCTGTACAGCTACTCTAGAGGTGACAGGTAATAATTGTAGAGCTGTGCAGCCACTCCAGGAGGGACAGGTAATCATCACAGTACAAGTACACCGCCACTGCAGAAGTGACAGGCACAGAGGCAACAGCTTTACAGCTGCCCCTTGTGTGCAAGGCAAAAATGGTAGCTGGAAAGGTGACCAACAACAATCTGACAGCTGTACAGTCACTCCAAGAATGACAGGCCTATTTCGCCTAGTGGGATCACAACAGCCTGTAACATGCCCAGAGGTAAGAGGCTGGCAGGGCACTCACTTAGTGCAGCACCACCACCTACAAGACTCCGATTGCTGACAGCCTTCTCAGGGTGACAGGCACAGCAGGGTCAGTGTACACAGTGATTCTGCAGTTGCAATCTCCACTCCTTGCACAACTAGGGTGACCAGATGTCCCGATTTTATAGGGACAGTCCTGATATTTGGGGCTTTTTCTTATATAGGTGCCAATTACCCCCCATCCTTTGTCCTGATTTTTCACACTTGCTATCTGGTCACCCTATTGCAGAACAATCTCAATGGTTTTTTCCAGGGGTTGTGAAGAAAATCTTGCCAAACTGACCTGAGTGTGCATCAACCTGTCTGCAGACAGCCTGAACTAAGATCTCAGAAAGGTGTAAACTGCCCCCATCCACCACAATAGGATGTTGGCTCTGGAACCCGAAGATAGTTATTTAAAATGACAACAATGATGATTTCAATGCTGCTGATTTTAGTAGAAACTTCCAGCTAACGTGCTTATTCCACAGCCCCAAACTGCACTGAATAACTTCTCCAGTTCTAACAACTTCAACTGCCCCTTGCAAGCTGTCCAAACCTCCAGCTTGTCACCGGACAACTTTGGCAGTGCCATCAGGCATTGTCAAGATCAATTTTTTTGGCATCCTGAAGACTGGAAATTACCCTGTCCCCACAAACGAGTTGAACTGACCATCAACCCCCCCAACCCAGTTCAATCAGTTCCCGATTTAATTCAGAACATTCCTCCATTTAGTAATTTATGCAAAGTGGGAGCAATGCAGAATCCAGGTGTCTTGCTGCAGAACCCGTCGGAGCTGCCTATGGAATACGCAGAACCCAAGCAATGATTGAACAGCTGTACAGCCCCTCTGAGATGGGCAGACAGTAGCCCCAGGGGTAACAGGCCAGAGTCATCCAGAGTGACCTTAGAGTGGTATTGCTGATCTGGTGTAAGAGGCCATAGCCAAACAGCTGCATTACACGTCCACTGCAGGCACTTACCGTGCGGCAACATGGCTGCTACAGGCAATAGCCAGACAGTAAGGGCCTCGTCTTCAGAGCTGCTCAATACCCGCAACCATGACTGAAGCCAATGGAAGCTCTAAGTGCTCAGCCCCTCACAGGCAGGCCCGGGGCACCTCCAGACCAGCAGCAGCAGCAGCAAAGCCTCGTGCCAAGCAAGGTGCCCAAATGCTGTGGAATTCCGGGAGACGGCTCAGGGGAAAGGATGTCAGAAAGCATCACCTGCTCCATGGATGGGCCCTGTTCCTTCCCACTCAGATCTCAGGCGCTTTCTCTCCAGATGAGTCCAAGCCACAAAGCTGAAGGGGTGTCTGAATGAGAGGTTCTCTCTAAGCCCCATGATGGGCCTCTCCTTTCCCAGTTCGCCCACCCCCTGGAGCCACAGCAATGCTGCAAGGCAGAGAGCAGTGCTCGTGTCAGCTGTCGGTGTGGTTCCTAAGCTGCTGGGGCATGGCCCACATGCCAGCTAGTGCTCCTTAAGCCTGTCCGTGGGCTACAGAGTCACCTGCCCACTCCAGCAGCTGAATCCTTCCCTGACAGGGAACAGAACAGGGTCATGGAGGCTGGTTGTTGGCAGCAGGAATCAGAGCTTCTCACCTCCAGCCCACAGCAGCAGGACTGAGAGGAGCTGCCCTGTGATGATCACTGGAGGTCCAGGGGAAACATGGCTGTGGCTTGGTCCCATTCTCCCATGCCTCGGGAGAAACACAAGCACCAGCCAGCAGCCTCTGAAGAGAGGTTGTGGGGGGATGGGCCATGGAGACTGGCAGGTGAGGATAGGTTTGCTGTACAGAAGCATGCAATCTAGGGGAAATCTCCCAACAGCTGCTTCCCTACAAACCTGCCTCCTCCCCACACATACTCAGGTGTGCCTGGGAAACTGTTCCCAAGTCACCTGCAGGGCTCGCCATTAGCGCTCTCCACCTTGCCCTGCACAAGCTGCTCAGAGGGACCTGGCCCTGCGGGAACCATGTGGCTGGAGAACACAGCTGGGAACCACCCCACTCACCACTCCACACACGAGCCATGGGGACAAGCTCGGGGATAGCCCATGCCGGTGCACATAGATCTCACACACGATGGACAGATGCCTCAAAGTCAATCTTCCCCTCAATGTTTGCTCACGTTCATAATGGAATTGGCCTGTTTTTTCACTGTCCTTGTCATTTGGCCTTCACTCTCCCCTAGTCCTCCAGTCATTCAGCCTCCCTCGCACCAACTGTGGGGAAGTTTGAGCTCCAGTCGTCGATTTCACACTTGAAGGCACTACTAAAAATTTACTCTGCTCTTGGTTGTTAACGTAAGCCATCCAATCAGGGAGCAAACATTATATCACATGACGTATGGAACTCATCACCAGCACAACTCAGATTCTGAATATTCACAAATGAATTCTCGCTGAAGAGATCCACCGGCTGCTTTGAATACAGAAGGACCCTGAGAATCCACAAATTGGCTAAGTGCATCCAGTAAACAATCCATCACAGATTATTCACCCAGTTCTAAACAGGATGCGGGAGAACACTCCCCTCTACTGCTGCTCCCCAGGATCCTGGAAAAATTGTGTCGTCGTCCCCCCAACACCCACATAAACAGACAGCAGGCAATGCTAACCCACTGATACCTTGGAAAAGGCTACAGTCACTCTCAAAAGAGTGAAGCTGGGGGAGAGGGGGCTTTCTAGGTCCAGGGCATAACAAGTTGTCACGTGGCCCCCAAAGCTATGAACAACACAGGGTTGGGTTCTCCGCACTGTTAGAGCAGTCCCAGGTCCTATCAAAGTGGCTGGAGTTGTGGGAGGCCAGCACTTGGGAAAAATCAGGTCCGTACTGTCGATTGGGAGTGAATCCCATCAGACCCTGGCTAGGTCGTGCACTACTGCAGACACAATCAGGCTGTGGGATGTGATTTTCAGAAGCAGTCAGCCCTGGTTTCACTCTACTTCCGCTGAAGTCCATGGGAGTTTTCCCACTGCATGTAGCTGGAGCAGAGTTAGGCCAACCCTGAGTGCTTTCAGAAAATCCAATGATACAGTATTCCTACAGCATCACACATGTGCAAACGTGCTTTACAGACAATGGGCCTACACCGAGGTGTTACACACGATGTACGAGGAAAGGGGATTAATACTAGGTGGGGTAGTTATAACAGCCTTAAAAAAAGAGAACCTGTTACCATCTGATGACTCTGTTGCCTGTATGAAATGTGCTGGCTGTCCCAACCCCAAGTGGCACTAATTGCCTTCCTTGCCGGCAATCTCACCATCCAGCCAAACTCAGGGCCCCATTGCACTAGGCGCTGGGCATGCACAGAGTACGAGACAGTCCCTGCTCCTCGTTCCATTTTCAGTCTGAATGGACAAGACAAAGGATGTGTTCTCCCCATTTTGCAGGTGGGGAATGGAGGCCCAGAGAGATTCAGTGATTTGGCCAAGGTCATACAGGAATCCTGATTCCCTGCTGAGTACCTTAGCCACAAGCTCTCCCCTATTGGGGGGAGCCTGCATCACTGCACCTGTTCACCACTGCTGAACCTTCTGCAGGAGCTTGAATGTCCTGAGCAGCCAGCAGATTGGTGGGGAGCGCCGATCAAAAGTAGGGAAGTGTGAATGCAGCTGAGTTTGGATCCAATTCAGGGGGCCACAGCCCCGTTCAAGGGATATATATGCCCTGTAAAGAACAGCGTGTTGCATTTAACTTAGCCGAGGTGTGTGTGTGGGGGGGGGTATGGGCAGCACTTTGGGGCTGGCCTCATCATCATTCCTAAATACAGCCAGCCATTAGGACAGAGGCTGGGTCCGTACCTGGCACATCGGCAGACAGGTGTTCAAAGCCCTGAATTTGAAGCCAAGTGTGTATGTCTGTAGTGACCATGTATGGACATCCACAGGGATTCATTAGCCAGTATTATGGTGGGGTGGGTATTGTATGCAACTGATGCATGTGTGTCAGTTTCAGCGTTGATCCTTTTGAATCAGAGACTGCGAAGTGAGAATCTGGCTGCACTTCATCTCAAAGTGGCTGACGGGGCACTGCACAATAAAGGTAAGAGATGGGTGGAAGGGAAGCACTATGGTCTAGTGGGGAAGGCACATGATTAGGACTCAGGAGCCCTGGGTTATATTCCCAACTCAGAGCCTTACCTTCAACAACTCACTTCATCTCCCCCTGCTACTTTTTGTCTATTTAAACTGCAATCTCTTCCTGGCTGGGCCTGTCTCTTCACAGTTTGCATGGCCCCCAGCACAAGGGGCTCCTGCACTCTAATTGGATTAATAATTAAAATTACAAGGATTGTTTTGTAACTAAACTGAAGTGGATGAAAATATAAACAGAGCCATTTATTCAACACTCCCACCATTGTTGCCCATTTATTATACACAGAGGTGAAAGTGGGTGCATGACACGGCGCAAACAGAATATGATACAGACTCTGCCCCACGGTCTAAAGTCTTGATCCTGCAATGAGACTGATGCAGCCCGCACAGAGTCCCACTGAAATCAAATGGGTTTAATGGTCCGTCCACATGGAGCCCTGGGATTCCAGGATTGGGGCCTAAATCTGTATTCAGTGCACACTGGAGAGGAGGCTCATTTTACAGTGGTGCATAAACTTGCCCACAGATTCAGGGTCTGACACTGAAAAGTGCTGAACACCTGCAACTCCCATGTGCATCAGGATCAGACCCCTAAGTGTGGCCTGTAGGCTTCTGGTAAGCAACCAACATGTCCGTCAGTGTCACAAAGCCCAGGCTCTGTGTATTGCAGGCTTTGTTCGGACTGTGTGCAGAATTCTGCTGCAGGGACGGTTCTGGTGAGGGCCGCGTGAGGAGAGTAGTCCCCAGCAAGGATCAAAACCAACCAGCCTTGGATCAAGCTAGACTGACCTAGCAGATTTCCAGATCCAATCACTGGAACTCTTCATTGGTGTGCACGTTCCCTTCTGGTGGGAGATTTTGCAATTGATAAAGAACAGGCTCCTCCCCGGGACAAGGGCTGGGCAGCAAGGGATTTAGGGCTTGAACCTCCAGGACGTATTTCCCCTATTCTTAAACCTGCCTCTCCTTGTCCACAGAAGATGGACAGTCCAGGCGGTCATAGGGTGCTCTGCCCTCATACTGCCCTGTCAGAGTGCCTCAGCACAGACCCAGAGAAGCCACTACCAGAGAGAAGGGAGGAGATCAACCTCTGTGGCGGATTGGCTCCTTGGCCGCTCAGCTGAGCCTACTGTCACAAACTAGCCAAGCGTATCTTCGTCCCCCTCATGGCTGCACCACATCTATGGGCCCATGATTTTAGATCCAGAAGACCGAGATTCGAGCCCCATAGATGACCCACCCAGGTGGTGGCTTACATGGGGATCTGAATCGCTGGACCTCTGATGTTTGGGATGAGCTTCTCCAGCCAATGAGTGCTGGTGGGAATGATGCTTTGAGGGATTAGCAGGAGTGAAAGTGGGTCGGTACAGGCCGGTACGGTGAAGCCAACGTTAAAGCGCTGTCGCAGCAAAGGACCCTCCTTAAGGCACTGCCACAGCAGCACTTTAACGGCGTTGCCTTTTCCCCCACCCCCAGACCTCTGACGGGGGGGCAAAGGGGCCCTGCCCGGGGCCAGTGATTGAAAAGGGCCCAGGGCTCCCGGCCGCTGCTGCCACTACTCTTTTAAATCACCGCTGGAGCCCCAGACGGCGCAGGCCAGGCAGCGCGGATGGGCTGGCTGGGGGAGGCTGACCCCCAGCCCTACCCCTTCCACCCAAGGCCCTGCCCCTTCCGCCCAAGGCCTGGAGCCAGGCCCCCGTACCAGTAAATGTTTAATATTACTTTCACCCCTGGGGATTAGCCACTAATCCACTTGATCCCATGACCATTACCCCAGGCAGGATGGTTCTGAGTCAGTGACTACACATCCTCTTTGAAACGTACCAGTGAATGGCCAGGCTCTTTGAGGAGCAGAGGGGTGGGCTTGCTGGCCACCTCCTGGCTCCCTCCTCTCTAGGCACAGACACCTGGCCAAGGGACTGAAACCCCTGGCAGCTGCCTTGCACTGGAGGACAAGGCTTGTTGAGCATGGCTGAGTGATCCCAGCCGCTCCTGTCATCACAGCTGCATGAATCCTCGTTCTCCCAACGCAAGGCTCGCTGCCTCTCTGTATCACCCCATTACATTGCTAATATCTTATTGTTCTTTAAGATTTTGAAACTTGCTGGGAAACATTTACAGATAATTTTTTTTTTGCCTGCAGTCACTGTGCCTAATGCCCAGTCATTGAGTGCCATATGTGTTTATATGCACTGCAATTTTCCACTTGATTACATTTTACCACAAACAGTTTCATCCACTCTGCAAAGACAGCAGCAACACATCCATAAGGTTCAGAGCAGCCCGAAGAGCGCCACCAGCCCAGACCGACAGAGCTCAGACAGTGGCACAGCCAGTGTCCAGAGCAGCCCAAACAGCCGAATGAACTGACATCCAGATACCTCCAACATCATAACCCAGGATGTCTCGAGCCTCCCGGACCTCTAGAGGAGCATACAGAGTTACCCTGCTGTCCCTAGCTTGCACCGGGAACATCTGGCTGTCTGAGAGGCAGCAGAACACCTGTAACAGGTGGGGACACCTGAGACAACTCGGGCTATCCATGAGACAGACTCTCCTTGGCGCTCCTGGGCACCTGGAGCTGAGCACATAGCTATTCTGTGAGAAGGTAATGGCACCACATGCCAAGAGTATTTTGTTCCTCTCTCTGTCCCTGGGTCCCAAATCGCCTCTGTCAGTTGGTTCTGCATGGCTAGACTCTAGCATGGCCTCTAGGCAATCTGGCTGAGTGGTACCTTTCCCTCAGGGCAGAGGTTGTCAAGCTTTTCTAAAGCATGGCTCACATCTCACGGGTTCTCTCATGGAGCACATGTTCTTCCCATTGCAATCGGGTGGGCTATCTTCTCTCCCATTCACAACCATACAACATCCTGGCAGCAACTACAATTACTTGCATGGGAAAAACTCCTATTAACTGCCATGGGCTTTGGAGCAGGCCCACTGTGACTGTTTAGGCCCACAAGTCTGTCCTGCTCTGAAACAATCTATGTCATCAGCTAAGTAGAGGTACTGGGTGTAGGAACATCCAAACTAACAAAACTGTCCCCGCTCCACAATCAGGGCCCCCTTTAGAGAAATGCAGTGTGAAGTCTCTTCCCTTCTTTGCATCCATTGCCCCTGGAGAACAGAGGATGTAGCAGAGGATTTCCAGCTACTAGGGACATCTGCACAGACTACAGCTGGGGGACATTTTTTTTCAATGAATAGTTTATTCACCAAAATATGCAGCTTCAGTTGATCTGAAACCATTTGCAAATTTGACACAAGTTTGGCCCAAAAAATTATTTCAGGCTACATTCACAAGGGGACTTCCGCATCATTCACAACCCAACCAGAGGAGTAGGTGGTGGTACCAGTGCCAGCCTTATAATCCTTCGCCAAGTAGTTACAGCACTCACTTGGAATGGGGGAGATGGCAGGTCAAACCTCACTCTGGAACAGGGGTTTGAACCCAGATCTCCCCCATCCTAGGTGAGTGCCCTAACATCACCAACACCTTCTCCATGAATCTAGCTCTTTAAAAATACCTGGACACAAAAAACATTTTGAGTCGAACACAGTGTTTTGTTTGACCTGAAATGGACTTTTTGATTCGCCTAAAATCCTGAAAGAGTTCACATTCGATTCAACCCAAACCATTTTTTTTTCTTTTTAGAGCTGCCAATGAATTAAAAATCAGTTATTCTCCCAGCTCTACTAGACATGTCAAATAATCTACCTAGGTACTTCCCCTCCATATATTCTAGGTTACATGGACTCTATGTTCTTAGCTAGTGAAAAAAACAAGAGCTCTCAAATCCAGCTCAGGGGAGTTTACATCAGAGCAGCTTCCTGGAGGAGCTCCTTCTACACTTCTATCACTACATCAGAACTGGATGGGAGACAGTTTGCAAGTGGGGACCGCAGCTTCAAGCAGTACGATAGAGCTGTATACACAGGCTGCAGGGTTTGTTACTCTCCCTGTAGCACAGATCTGTGCATGAGATAGCCAGGAAGAGGAGGCTGCATGCCCAAGGTTCATTATTCTATTACCTGAATAGGTTTTCAGATGGGTTTTGGATCTAGCTCATCTCATCGCAGATCTTTAGGGATTTTGCCCGGCCACCTGGTCCTGCAGGGATCACCTGACGTAACATGATGTGGCATCGGACTGGCATGTGCTAGGCCTGGCTCTGCTCTCATGTTGGTGTAAACCAGGAATAACTCCACTAATGTCACTGGAGGTGCATGGTGTCAAACCAGCATAAAGTCAGAACACAGTCAGGCTAAAGGCACTGTGGTTTTAGCAACATTCAGACATTCCTTCCCCCAGCATGAGGGAGAGTTTTCAAAGGTGACTAGTGATTTCGGGCATCTCACTTTTTGGTTACCCAGCTCTCAGACAGTACCGCACATCCACCCTCTGAAAAATCCAGCCTTTTCAAGGGGTCTCAAGTTGGGCTCTCAAAGTCACTAGCGATGGGAAGAACATAGGATGGCTCGGTAGCTCGTATTACTATTTCACATCAGTGTTTTCCATAGTGGTCAGTTGTCATTTATATGAGATGGTGAGAAAAAGAGCAATTCCCTCTTTTAAAAACAATGGTAAAACTGACTTTGCAAACAAAAGTAACAATAGAATCCAAATGAACTGTTGGAGTCCTCAGAGCTACCCCTTCCCATGTTAACAAACTCCTTTGAGCTTGGAGGGAGAGAGGAAATACTGCAGTGAACTGGTTAATGCATGTGTGTCACCACTGGCCACTACTAGGTGTGATCAGAACTGGCCACTACTAGGTGCATCACAGGCCCTATACTGCAAACAGTCTGTGGGGATCATCCTTTAGCAGTGGCTTTGAAGAAGGGAGTAAGATTTACCCACCCACCCCCAAAAGCCATGACATTCTAAATGGTGAAGGTGGGCAGTTTAGAGACCACCATAAAATCCATAGCTGTCTAGGACTTCTTACCACACTTTTTAGCCAGCCAAGCTGACCAAGGTCCAGGCACTGATAACATTTCGTAAGCTGGCTTGTCTCATTATTCACATAGATCCTTTCTGCAGGTGACCAGCACTGGATAAACACTGTCAAGGACACTGGACAATTTCACCTCTTTCTACATTTTTATATTTAGGAAAGGTTACTTACTCCATTTTCTTGGCTCTGACAATTCAACCACCAGCGTGTCGCTCAATCTCTGGCTCCCTCTGGAAAATACAGACCCACTAGACAATGGTCTGTGGTCCCAATGGACCACCTCCAAGCAGCTACAGATCTTACCCAAAGTGAGTCAGATTCAGAGCTGGGTCTCCTGACTGCTAGTCCTACACCGTAACGACAAAGCCAGCCGCCTTCCCCATCAAGATGTGCAGTATGGGCATGGTTGTTCATGATGTGCTCCTGCACAAAGGGCCCTGCTTGGGTGACGTGAGATCACCTCCCCTAGGCCCAATGGGGAACCACCACAGCTCTGCCAAGCACATGCAATCCTCTCTTTAAACTCTGCTGTGCAGAGGCTCAGGCATAAAATCAATACCCCCTTTAAGAAAACATTAGTGTGAAACAATGAGATGGTGACCTCCTTACCAAGGTCCTTCTCTACTGCTGCCGTTGGAGGTCAGGGGCATGCTGCGGGCTGGCTGGGAGGTACGTGCAGCCGTCCTTCAACAAGGGTGCCCAAGAGGAGCTCTGCCTTTAGACACGTCACTGAAGAGCTAGCACCCCCCAGCTTTGTGTCACTTCATCCTCTGGAGATGCAATTTGTCTTCAGCACCAACAGGCAAGGAAAGACATGGTGAGGGAGTCCCCATTCGCCTTTCCTTGTAGCTGGTGGCCACACCACTTTGGATTGTGACTGTATCAGCTCATGCCACCCTGGGATTTCACCAGTCTGCAGAGAGTAGGCAATGCTCTCCACTCTGAGTTTGTTGGGAACTTATCTACACCTCAGCACACTGCCAAGGAGCCCTGAACCCACTAGAGATACCATCTTTCAGCTGGGATGTGTTCCTGAACCCATGTAGTCAGTAGTTATCTTGTGTGTTTCACAAGACAAGGCATGTCAGCCTCTATGTGGAACTGGGTAATTACACCCTTCCTGCCTAAACTCTTCCTAGAGTTTTATCAGACTAGAGGTTTCTTTTCCACTGTATCCAGACGTTTAGTGCAGCTGTGCTGTGTAACTGCCACATTCCACTACAGCGGTGGCTGCAGTTCAGTGTTGGGGAAAGTAATCCCTACCTTCATCTGGTCTCCTACATGCTCACGCCTGGCTCACACTTTCATTTCCATACTGTAGCCTCTCGTCTAGGACTCTTTTGCTGTCGACTAGGCTCAGCGTGAGGCCCCTCTGCTCAGGTCAGCCACCTTTCATCATTTTGGACTCCCTTTTCTCTTTCTCCAACTTCCCCTCTTCTGGGATTTTTCATTTCAACCTCTCTCTGTATGCTGGGCCTTCTGACCTCCCCAGACTCCACTCTGAGAGGGGGGTAAGTCATGTGATGCTGAGAGGTGGAGTTTGTCCACCCTGTGAAGAGCAAGTCCCTCTAAAAGCCTGTGGAGCTACTGGTCTAGGGAGAGTGGCCAGGTTAAGAAGCTCCTCTAGGAGCAGAGCTACCCCAGTCCCATGCTGAAGCACTGGGATTTGGAGTTCATTCCTGTTACATAGAGGAGAGAGCCCCTCCAGCAGCACAGCACCCTTTGACTCCTGGCTGAGGTGGAGAGATGCTGCATAGCCAGCTGAGAATGGATGGACCACACTTCCCGCAGCACAGCTCTCTGGCCCTAGGCTGGCTCAGGCTCTGAAGGGCGCCCCTACCGCACACGCTCCCCAAGACTCTACTGGCTGTGGAAGCATGTAGCACATCCAGGCTATGATACAGTGTGTCCATGGGAAATGAAACAGACATACAGAGACAGCCTTCTTCCCGTACAGGACAAAAGGAATTCTGGGGGTAGTGATTCAGGCTGGCCTCCAGCCAGATACTGTGATCACAGGTGCCCTCGATAGTCCATAGGCAGATCAGGTTAGATAGTTTATAGCTAGATCGGGTGAGATTCCACAGAGCTGGGTGCCAGAGGGGAGCCATAAAAGATTAATAGATTTTAAAGCCAGAAGGGACAGTTATGACCATCTATCCTAACCTCCCCAGACACGTCTATCCTTTCCCTTTGCTACTTTCCCCTCACCATCCCTCTCCTCCCACATCTCTTCCCTCCAGCCACTTGGGAGGACGCTGTTATTTCCCCCCGATTTCTTCCCATCCAACTTTGCAGCAAAACCAAGATTCAAGAAATGACATGTTCAAGTTGAAGGGAAACGACAGATCCATCATGGCTAACAGTAGCCCACATGGCGCCCGGCCTGGCTGGCGTCCCGCTGCCCATTTCCCAGCTGGCAGAGACAAGGGTCCCCAGTTTGCAGCGGTGTCACTCCAGCAGAAACGGCTGGGCTGATTGGTGAGAGAACATGAGGGTGTCAGAAAGGTGCTCGCAGACATTTCTTGGCTGCCTCAAGGAAATAAAGGCCATTGCTGAGCCTGTCAAAATGATTAATAGCTTACAGAGTATTGGGGGGGGAGGGAGGGAAAGAGAATGGGAGGAAGGAGAGGAAGACAGATGGGATGGGGGAGATCTATAAATACATGGGAAGAGCAGGGGATTTAAATAAATACAATATTACCTTTGTGCTTGGAGAGGAGATGGGAACAAGCAACTCAAGAGGCTCATAGTCGCATGCCCAGAGATACAAGGGGAGAGGAGAAAGCCAGAAGATGACTGGGCAGGAAGTGCGACCCTCCGACATCAGAATCAGAACCACAAGATCCAGGCCTGGGTCCAAGCCTATGGAGCCATCACAAGCTCAGACCGCTACCCTAGGACCACCAGTTCCACGTATAGCATCAACTGAATGCAGGTTCACCAGTGCCAGGCCCCCAAAACTCTGTGAACGCTGTCTTGGGAGTGGCAGGCTCATAGGGGAGCCCCACACAGTGCCAGATCCACATGAACAGCCCTGTGAATGCTGGCCTACAAGCATAGCTTCACAAGCAGAGGCTGCCAAACTCCAGGCTGACAAATTCCAGGCCCCCCAGCTCCACTCCCTGGAACAGGGGTGCTAGCATTTACCCAACATTCTCACTCTGAGCAGCTGACAATCCTGCTGGAAAGTGTTTGTGTGTTTTGCTAACACACAGTTGCAAGCGGCTTCTTGCCCCCATGGGAATTTAAAGGAGGTGAAAGCAGCTCTTAGATAGAGGAACAAGTATGCGGGCTGAGCAGTTTTCAAGGAGGAATCCTGGGAGCAGCCAAGCTCGGGGAGTAGATTTGGGGTTGATTTTCTGTTTCATTTTGAATTCCTTTAGGGAATACAGCCAAACCTCAGGAAATGCAACTTGTGTGGTCTGCATTTAATGCAGGTTTGTCACTTGGGCTCAATGTACACAGGCTGATGCTTTTAGTTCTGGAGGCTCCTGGTTTAATCCTCTGTCAAACAAGATAATGGTCATTACACAAATATCTCCTATTGAGCCATCCAACCTTTCAAAACAAAAACAAAAACTCTAGCCTTCATTGAGGCAAATGAACCCAACAACTGTGGTGGTTCCAGACCAAACTGTTCTGACTTTTTGGGTAGTGTCTTGTCCAAAGAACAGACTTTGAAAGAAAAAAAAAATCATCCTTTTCTCTACTTTCTGAACGCTCCAGAATGGCTCGTCCGATTAACCTCAAGCTTTCCACATGCAAACATTGCCTGATGCACAAGAAGTTTCAAGCAGAAAGGACTTGTTTGAGGCAGCTGGGGGAGCAGCCAACTTTGGGATTCTGGAAGAGAGCGAGTCATTGGATTGAGAACTGGCTAGAGCAGCTTCAACTTGGTTTGGTTGTTCAGCACTCATGCACTTATTCTAAAGGCTACTTGGTAATAAACTGAGTTGCTAAAAAAACAGTGAAACAACAAAACCAAAGCCAAAAGACCAGGATTATGACTCATGCAAGCCCTGTCTAGAGTCGGGCTCAGTGAGGAAGCTCTACTCACAGGGAGCCCTCTCTAGAGCCGAGTTTAGATTCTGGTGCTGGTGGGCATGGGGATTCCTGGCCACCATGAGAAACGATACAATTGATTCCAGCTGTTGGGCACTGATTTTACTAGAGGCCTTTGTGATAGCTGGAAGTGCTAGGAGGGTGTCTTCCAAGAGTCTCCACGAGGATGTAGCTGTGGCAATGCTTCTTGTGCTATTCATGCTAAAAAAGCATAAGCAACCAGCTTGAGTCTAGCATTTTAGGAACACAGAAGCTGCCAGAATGGTCGGAGATTCAAAGGCCAGACGGAACCATTGTGATCATCTAGTCTGACCTCCTGCGTAACACAGGCCAGAGAACTTCCGCAAGAGAATTCCTTTTGTGTCTGACAATAGCTACCAACCAGATGCTTCAGAGGAAGGTACAAGAAACTCTGCGGTAAGTTGTTATGGGAATAGCCTCCCTCCAAGAAAAGTGTCCTGACCCTGAATTGGCTTCTGCACTGAAGCAGGAGGGTTTATATGAAAGCTGGCCAATGTTTTGGATTTTATAATTTCAGTGAAAAAATGGGATAAAATTTGAGTTCTTTCATCATTCCCTCGGATTCTGATCATTTCCTGTTTATATCCCTTCCAAAACGTTTTTTCTTTTTTTTTGGGGGGGGGGGGGGGGTAAGGGGAGAGAGAGTTCTTAGGGTTTGGGAATTTTGTAAATGATTATTTCTCATTCTAAATCCGCAGTAAGTGTGAAAACTGCTGATGGATAGTGCAAAAGGGTAATTAGGGCTTAGTGATTACTAAACATCCGTGCATGAATTTCTCTGGAGTCTAGAGTTGAAGGAAGTGATAGGAAATGAGCAAGTGAAGGAACATGGTAATGGAAACAGATAATTCTTCTGAAGTAAGGAGTAAACATTGTCAAGAGTTGTTAAGTAGCAAGACAGAACAGATTCCTGCTTACCTCAAAGTGAGCAGAAAATCGGTGTCTCCAGCCTCTTCAAGATCAATTGAGCCACTGAATGAAACTTTGCTTGTTGAAGTGGAAGAGCAGAGTATTGTATCCAAGCTGCTGCAGATACCCATCAAAGAATGCAGAAAAAAAATATATATGGCAAAGAAGTTTTAGCCACTCTCTCAACTTCTTATTTTCACTCTCTTAGCAAACTTCTCAGGTGCAGATACCCAACCAGGCTGACATCTGAGCTTGCCACACTACTGAACCCTGGTTGAGAAAGATGTAAACTAAAACACAAGAAGATCAAAACTGTTTCACAGCTGCTACCAACTTCATTATTTATTATTTGAATTATGATCATGCCAACCCTAATGGAGACCAGGGCCCCATTGTGCTAGGTGCTGGGTAGAAACAAAATCAGAGACAGCCCCTGCCCTGGAGAGTTTACAGTCTAAACAGACCAGACAAAAGGTGGAGTAAGGGATGTTGTGTGAGTATAGTGATCAGTGGGATGATTTGCAAGTGTCACAATAATGCATGATTTTTTGGCAGCTTTTTTAAATTGGGGAGCAGGGCAGAGTTTTGTTGGGAGGAAGTTAGCTAAAACAGATGCCAACGAAAGGAGGGGACTACAGGGAAAAAGGGTGAAAATGGAAGCATGGAGGGCAGAAGGAGTGGGGAGGGAATTGGAACAAACACCCAGCCAGTCAGGAGATGGGGAGAAATGTCCAGACTGAAAAAAAACTAGTTTGCCACCGATAACATCAGCAGCCCTTACACTCTGCACTCTCTCTTCTCTGCTTCTGCTGACTGAATTTCTGGGTATTGGTTTCTTCCTTCCCGGAGCTCACATGGCTTAGAAAAGGGGTGGGGGCCTCGTAATTGGTTGAATCAATTTGAAAGAGGACCAATGGTCCAGCTTCCCACTGACACTTGGTGGAACACTCCAGAAGACTAGAAATAATAGTTTGAGACTTCTGTGGGAAAATAGGCCTGGCTGGTACCCCTTGCACTGATCAGGTCACAGGCATAGACTCGCCTTACAGGCCGCAAGTCTGAACCAGACTAAGTGTCACGTTCTCTGCCAGTGTCGGTCAAGGGTCATGACCAAAGGAGGAAGGGGGGCTAAGGAGGGAAAAAATGAAAAGCCCCAGCAGCAGCACTAATGAAATATGTTCATGGCTGGTGAAATATAATAACCGCTTGTATGAAGCAATAAGCAATGTAGTAAGTAGCTAAAATAACTGATCATGCTCCCCCCTCGTGTACTGTCATAAACCCCCATTGTGTAATATGCACCCTGCCGAGAACACACCCCGAATGATGCCAAGTAATGACAGTATCGGAAACCGCCAACAAGCCCGTGTAATATGTTTGCGGTTTTCGGCTTTTAAAAGGCAAATTGTACTCCGGATCAGGGGAATAGTTCTCAAACTGCTACCCCCAACGCATTGGTATGTATTCAATAAATGGGCCTCAGGCTTGAGTCTGTGAACTAAAATCAAAGACAGTGGGTGACTTTTTCCACAACACTTCAAATAAGGTGAAGTTTCTAACTTCAAGGGTAATTAACCACTAGAATAACTCACCTAGGGATGTGATAAATTCTCCCTCTTTAAATCAAGATGGGATCTCTAACACATACTCTCCAGCTCAACCTCAAGATATGGGCTGGCTGCAGGAATCATGGGTGAAATTCTATATTATGCAGGAGGTCAGAAAACAATCAGAGTGAGCCTTAAAATTTATATATCTCTGTGGTGGGGCGACAACTCACTGGTGCGGCGCCTTCTGCTGGTCATCTCAGGAATTAGCTCTTTTCAGCCCAGAGTGCCCTCTGCAGGTCACTGGCTCACCTGCTGCTGGCCCCCCGTGTCCCTCCTGGCCCTTCTACTTCAGAGTTCTGCCCCCAGCAGCAACCCACTGTCTCTGGGTCTCCCCTCTCAGGGGAACCCCCAACCCTCTACCTTGCCTCAGTAGCTACTGCCAGTCATCATCTAGCCCCCACTCCTGGGGCAGACTGCAGTCTGTAAACCACTCATCATTGGCAAGGGGGTTAGGACCTGCTGCCTTTGCCTATCTCTGGCTGCCTCTCTGCAGCCCTAGTGCCTATTTGTAGGCCTTTAACTAGGCCTGCAGCCTGGGGTTTTGCTAGGCTGGAGCTCCCCAGCTCTCTCTGCCCTTCCCTAGCACTGCTCCACCCTAGGTACCCTTCTCAGCTCCCAAGCAGCCAGGTCCTTCTCCCTCTGAAGCTAGAGAGTGTCCCCCAGTATCTGGCCCACAGCCCTCTTATAGGGCTAGCCGTGGCCTGATTGGGGTGTGGCCCCACCTGTGGCTGCTTCCCCCAATCAGCCTAGCTTTTCCCCAGCCCTCTCCCAGGGCTGTTTTAAACCCTTCAGGGCATGAGCGGGGTGACCACCCCACTACAATCTCTGAAGTTTGTCTCTACATTTTTATCCAGCTACCATACATTAAGTTTCCAGTGAACATGAACATGACATATGCTTCCCACAACAAGGGACTCGCTGTAAAGAAATTAAGTTTACAAAAACAATTGCACGTGGTTTCAGAAGGACTTCATAGATTACAGGTTGTTGATGCTGCTACTATCGCAGTCTCAGTAGAAGTCTGGTTTGATCTAATTAAAGAACTAGACCACACACAAAGCTAAAAAGTCAGAGAAACTGTGGAACCTTTCCATTACTTAGCCAACATGCTAAAGGTCAGAGAATGCCCAGAACCAAAGGAAAAACTGAGAAGTGGCTGACTTCTTCCTTCCCTTTTAGCATTTCCATTATCTTCTTGTAGACTGACCTCCTGCATGCCACAGGCCATAAGTCTTCCCTGAATTAATTTGCCAGAACTAGAGCATCTCTTTTAGGGAAAAAAAAAACCCCCTCCAAACTTAATTTAAACATTTCCACCAGTGCAGAATCCATCACGACCTTTGGCAAGTTGTTCCGACTGGAGATCCAGATTTCTACCCCAATCCTGTTTTGTGTCACAGTTCATTGCACCACAGTGGTGGAAGTTAGTTCATGGAACATAGGATGGTTGAACTCAGAATTGTCTTTTTTTTTTTCCCCTTTGTATTAAGACCTGCATTTCAATCCTGCAGCTCAGCATCAGTAAGACCAGTTTTTAGCACATTCAGATCGAGATGATCAACAATAATTTCTGTTGTCTGATCTTCAACCTGGGACTCACAAGCAGGTATAGGGGGACATGACCACTTTCCACTTCCTTTACAGCTAGATGGGAGGGACCCCTGACACTTCTCTATTGTACTATGGGGCCACAGAATCATAGAACTGGAAGGGACCTTGAGAGGTCTTCTAGTCCAGTCCCCTGCACTCAAGGCAGGACTAAGTATTATTCTAGACCATCCCTGACAGGTGTTTGTCCAACCTGCTCTTAAAAATCCCTAATGATGGAGATTCCACAACCTCCCTAGGCAATTTATTCCAGTGCTTAACCACTCTGACAGTTAGGAAGTTTTTCCTAATGTCCAACCTAAACAGTCCTTGCTGCAATTTAAGCCCATTGCTTCTTGTCCTACCCTGAGCAATTAAGAACAATTTTTCTCCCTCCTCCTCGTAACATCCTTTCATGTACTTGAAAACTGTTATGTTCCCTCTCAGTCTTCTCTTCTCCAGACTAAACAAACCCAATTTTTCAATATTCCCTCATAGGTCATGTTTTCTAGACCTTTAATCATTTTTGTTGCTCTTCTCTGGACTTTCTCCAATTTATCCACTTCTTTCCTGAAATGTGGCGCCCAAAACTGGACAGAATATTCCAGTTGAGGCCTAATCAGCACAGAGTAGAGCGGAAGAATTACTTCTTGTCTCTTGCTTACAATACTCCTGCTAATACATCTCAGAATGATGTTTGCTTTTTTTGCAGTAGCGTTACACTGTTGACTCATATTTAGCTTATGATCGACCATGACTCCCAGATCCCTTTCTGCAGTTCTCCTCCCTAGGCAGTCATTTCCCATTTTGTATGTCTGCAACTGATTGTTCCTTCCTAAGTGGAATACTTTGCATTTGTCCTTATTAAATTTCATCCTATTTACTTCAGACCATTTCTCCAGATCATTCTGAATTTTAATCCTATCCTCCAAAGCACTTGCAACCCCTCCCAGCTTGGTATCGTCCAAAAACTTTATAAGTATATTCTCTCTGCCATTATCTAAATCATTGATGAAGATATTGAACAGAACTGGACCCAGAACTGATCCCTGGGGTTATGCCCTTCCAGCATGACTGTGAACCACTGATGATTACTCTCTGGGAATGATTTTCCAACCAGTTATGCACCCGCCTTGTAATAACTCCATCTAGGTTGTATTTCCCTAGTTTGTTTATGAGACGGTCATGCGAGACAGTATCAAAAGCCTTACTAAAGTCAAGATATACCACATCTACCACTTCCCCGCTATCCATAAGGCTTGTTATCCTGTCAAAGAAAGCTATCAGGTTGGTTTGACATAATTTGTTTTGACAAATCCATGTAGACTGTTATCACCTTATTATCTTCTAGGTGTTTGCAAATTGATTGCTTAATTATTTGCTCCATTATTTTTCTGGGCAGGGAAGTTAAGCTGACTGGTCTGTAATTCCCCAGGTTGTCATTTCCTTTTTTCTAGATGGGCACTATATTTGCCCCTTTTCCAGTCTTCTGGAATGTCTCCCATCTTCCATGACTTTTCAAAGATAATTGCTAATGGCTCAGATAGAATATTTAAGGAGCTGACTGAGGAGCTAAGATGCATTTCATCAGGCCCTGATGATTTGAAGACATCTAACTTGTCTAAGTAATTTTTGACTTATTTCCCTATTTTAGACTCTGATCCTACCTCATTTTCACTGGTATTCACTATGTTAGATAGCCAATTGCCACCAACCTTCTTGGTGAAAACTGAAACAAAGAAGTCTTTAAGCACTCTGCCATTTCCACATTTTCTGTTATTGTCTCTCTCCCTCTCTCCCCACAATTGAGCAACGGGCCTACTCTGTCCTTGGTCTTCCTCTTGCTTCTAATGTATTTGTATTTCCATGGTATGGAAAAGGACAGGAGACCTCAGGCTAGGATGACTAGACCTCCCACCATTAGAGTCTTTGTCTTTTATAGGCAATTTATAACTCCTTCCCCCACACCCTACCTCACAGGCATGTGTTCTAGTCCCAGCTCTGCTAGTGAGTTGCTGTGATGCCTTTGGCAAGTTGCTTGAGTTCCCTGTGGCAAGAGGCAATCACTGTTCTACTTACCTGTTGTAGGAGCAGCAGTGATCTGTATGCTCTGTATAACCTGTATGTTCAAAAGGTCTGTTACACCTTCCCCCCACCCCTTTTGTCTCCTTTCCCTCTTTAAATACCTGTGAAGTGGCTTTCCCCCTCCCCCACCCTCCTGGAATGCTTGTGGGAGGAACGGGGTGCTTGAGCAGCTAGAAGATCAGAAGAGCTCCGAGGTAGACAAGGTGTCTGGGATTCTGATTAGGCAGCGATCACATGCCCAATGCATGGACACTGCCCGAGGTGGAGTATGACCAACCAGACACGGCCAAGTCATCTCTAGTCGCAGGCCATGAGGAGCAGGTCCTTAAAAGGGGAAGGGGCCATGTGCTCAGGAGTGCACTCACAAGATTGTACCTCCCATGATGGCCCTTCACCTGGACTGCCTGGCCAGTGGTTCGCTGCATTGCATTACATCGTGCCTCGGGAAGACTCATCTTAATCACATTGTCCATCGCTATGCTGTGGGACACTTACCTTGAAGGATCCTGACATCTCCAGTGCCGTGCCTGTCCTGAGAGTGTGAGTATGCGAGTGTGAATGTGACCCCCCACACACACACCCCTTCTTTTGAGCTTAGCTATCAGTATAATACACGTGCTGCTTTCTGCCAAACTCTGGTGGGTCATTAGTCCTCCCTAAGCTTAATACCTGGCCCAAATTTGCATAACATTACCTACCTCACAGTGTGGTTGTGATGCTTAATAAATGGCTATCCGGAACTTGGAGATCTTCTGCTGATGGTTGCCATATAAGTGGTAGGAGTTATCACACACACACAGGACTAGGCCTGGATCCTCCAAAGGCAGAAGGGAAGGGCAGAGGCTCCTTAGAACAGTGCTAACTTTGGTGCATGAAAAAAGACCTGTCTGCATTTTGTTTTGCCCACAGGCGGTTGTGAAGGCCAAGACTATAACTGGCTTCAATAAAGAATGAGATAAGTTCATGGAGGATAGGTTCATCAATGGCCATTAGCCAAGATGGTCAGAGATGCAACCCCATACTCTGGGTGGCCCTAGGCCTCTGACTGCCAGATGCTGGGACTGGACAACAGGAATGGATCACTTGATGATTGCCCTGTTCTGTTTGTTCCCTTTGAAGTATCTGACATTGGCCACTGTCAGAAGACAGGACACTGGACTAAATGGGCCATGGGTCTGACCCAGTATGGCCATTCTTATATTCTGATGAAAACTAGATGCGCCATTACCATGAATGGTGGGGACTGAGGAGTGTGTAGGAGGGACTGTACAGCTACAACCCTTGGACAATTTCAGAGAGAATTGTATTAACAGTCACAGCAATTATTTATATCATTATACATCCAGAGCCACAATCAAAATTGGATTGGGGCTCCATTGTGTGAGGTGCTGTACACACAGGCCTGCTCTACACTACACAGTTAGGTTGATGTAAGGCAGTTACGTTGACCTAATTATGTCAGTGTCTACACTACAGCCTTGCTCCTGCCAATGTAAGTGCCCTACTACACAGACATCATAACTCCACCTTGACATAAGCCCTACGCTTCTTGTGGGTGTAGTTAGGACAACGTTTAGTGTCTTTGTAGACACTGTGTTATTTACATTGGCTCTTGGCAGGGCTCCATGCTGCCCCTGTCCAGCTCCCCACTCCAGGAGGCGAGAAACTCGGCAGGGAACAGGGAGGCGAGAAGCCTGGGTGGCAGCTTGGCTCCGAACAGGGAGCGAGTGGTTAAAGATTGTTTTTTTGGAGATTAAACTGGTTTAGATGGGCTACAGCCCCTGCCATAAGCACTGTACTTTTATCACTGTGTAGGATTACGAAAACATACATTTCAAATATCAGGGGGTAGCCATGTTAGTCTGTATCCACAAAAACAACGAGGAGTCCAGTGACACCTTAAAGACCAACAGATTTATTTGGGCATAAGCTTTCGTGGGTAAAAAAAACTCACTTCATGCATCTGAAGAAGTGGGTTTTTTACCACAAAAGCATATGCCCAAATAAATCTGTTGGTCTTTAAGGTGTCACTGGACTCCTCGTTGTTTTTATGCATTTCAAAGGATCCATTTAGATTAATGCAACACCCTCAAAGCCCTTCAGGGCAAAGATTGTGTCATGTGTTTGTACAGCACTCAGCAAAATAAGACCACAACCCCTGCTGGGATCTTTGGATGCCACCATATCATCAATATTTACTACTATATTTATGTATGAAATTGGTTTATCTACTGATGGTGCAGGTAATATCTAGGCTTGTTAGAACTTAGAGCTCAAAGGGAAAAAATCAGTTTATTCCCTATGTATTTGACAGTACTTTGTGCATAGTACATTTTATCTTTTCTCAAGTTTTTGAATGTCTGTCCCACAGCAACAGGGAAAGAAAAGCTTTAAGAACAGGAAAATGTGACGGTAAAAGACAAAAATTGGCTGGGGAACTTGGGGGCAGATGGAAAACACAAAACTTGTTTTTTTTTAAACTGGCTAGATTACCAGTTAATAATGTCCCTTTAACTTTATTATGGATCCATGCTTCTTGGCATCTTGTGAACATTCCAACTCAAAGGTGATCCTATAAGCCAGAGTGTGAACAAGTTTAAGCTATTCCTTTCCTACATACTGGTCCTATCTACTGTTTGCTCTTTGGAACACCAGATCACAGAACGGGTCTATCATGTCAGTCTGGTATCTTGCTTCTGCCAATAACCAGTGATTCAAAGGAAAGAGTCCATCACCCCTGAAGCTCACAGTTAATTGTGTACTGCTATAAGGATAGAGAGAATTCCTTCCTGAGCCATGCAGCAGTCAGCTGACATACTGAAGCATGAGCTTTGAAAGCCTTTATTTTTCAGCATCCAGAACTTCAGATATTACTTGTACTCCAGTAGCACCCACACCACACAGAGAGGAAGACAAAGAGCATACAAAGAGGAGGAAGACAATCACAATATACAAGAAGATATAATATGCTTTTAAAAATATGCACCTATTAGCTATACCCCAATGCCACTCCACATACCCATTAGTTGCCGGCTAATTTCTTCTTGGCATTAAAGAAGTGAGTCCAGAGGAGAGATCTGAAGGAGAGTGCAGCAACCTGATGTATCAGTTCAGAGAGGGCATTCCATGAAAGAAGGGGCAGCATCCAAGGAGATGGTTGCAGGAGATGCAGACAAGTGGGCAGTTTAGTGAGCACTCGTCAAATTAACCATTGATGCTATGTGACCGGATGATGTCCTGTGCTAATGAATGAGAGAGAGAGGCTACAGGCTGTGTGGGTACCACTCCCTTCTTTATTTGCCTGTCATGCAACCATCAGCCGCCTCCTTGTTCTCATATGCTGCAACATTGTCAGGGAGGGAGTGTGTGCAGCATTCACTTTGCCCATCCTAATCTTACATGTGTCAGTCAAGACCTCTCTGGCCCTTCTCTGCCTTGTGAGCCACTGATCTGAGTGAGGCTTTAGGAAAAATTCTCTGCAAGGCTAAGCTGTCCACACACCTATTGCTGGAGGTTTGCAGCAGGGCCCTAAGAACTGAGCCCGCCTGGCTGAATGTGGCAGGGAGATGGATTGGTGATGTGATCTCTTCCTTACAGAGCAGTCAGCTGGGAAGCACTGACCAAAGGGAAAGATTTCATGCATGGTGATTCCCGGAACGTTTTTTGGCCAACCAGAAGTAGGCCTGTGGTCCCCTTCACAGCCCCTCAATGCTACTCCTCACCTGGGCAGAGGAGGTGCTGTAGAGCAACACTGACACTCCCAATTGCATGCCTGAAGGCTGCCTTGCTGTGGAATGCCTGGCCAAGTTGGCAGCTTCCATTGTTTGTGGGATATTTTTCCTCCCTTCTCGCATTCTCCTAACAAAGATTCTGATTAATGATCACTCATTCCTAATTGTCAAATTTCTTTTCCTTCATCCTGTGTCTAATCACCAGTGACAGAAGCCATTACGCAAATGAGAGCATACGACTTCCCACAACTGTTCTCGTTGGTAAAAGCCTTGTAATTTAAAGCTCTGATTTGTAGAGGAAAGCTGCGTTTCCCCAAGGCGTCCGGGCATCTGTTCCACTTACACTCCGAGAGCCTCCACTTCCGCTCCCTCCCCCACCAATTAATCCTCTGCTCGCAACAAATATTTGACTTGCAAGGCAGTAATTAGAACTTACTTTGCATGCGTTCACCACAGCGAGAGCTTTGCCTCCTTCTTCCTTGGCTTGCTCATCTCAGAGCCCATCCCATGCAGCAGCAGAGCAAAACAATGCACAATGGAGGTGGTGATGGCTCGCCTCCTCAGAGAGAAGCTTCCCGTTGACTTCCAACCTCCCAAGAAACCGTGGTGGTAGAAGCCAAGCTCTTCAACTGGAGGGAGGTGAGCTCCAATAGCCATTGAAATGCACCAGGAACCTCCTTACAAAAAGGAGGTGAAGGAGGCAGAGGGGGAAGCAGAGATGTAGGAATATAAAGGTGAAGACTAAAGGAAAGCCCTGTGGAAGGAAAACACAGTATTTCCTACCTCACATGATAGTTGTGAGGCTTAATAAATGGCTCAGGGCAACACACTAAGCTGTGAAACAGAAAGCTGCAACTATGGGAGCTGGGAAAGCAGCATGATCATGGACTGCATACCATGCCTTGAAAGCTACTGCCTGACTTCCCTGCTCCCTTGATGCCCCTTAAAGCAGCCAGCCACAGGGAAGTTCATCTGTATGAAGACCAGTAGCAACCTGCCACCTTTCTACAGGACACTGTTCAGCCATGAAAGCACATACAGCCTGGAACCCTACGGCAAAAAGGAGGCCTTCTGCTTCCCTAGGAGAATCTGCCTTCAAAAGAGCGGGGGAAGAGGTGAAGACAAAAAGCAAACCAGAGAAGAGACCAGAAAAGGATGTAAATTAAACACACAGGAGTCAGATCAGGGGTGTTTTTCTCAGAGCTCTGAGAGACACACACACACACCCCGCACAAGTCACTTCACCTTTGTGCCTCAGTTTCCACATCTGGAAAAAATTGACTAATTCCTCCCTCTCGGGTCTGTTGCGAGGCTTGTTTGTAAGGTGCTTTGTGTTCAGTGGATGGAAGCGGCCACCAAAGGGCAAGTGGACATTTCTGAACTGTGGCCTGTCACCAAAGTAAGTTACTCACATAAAAAGCATGCTCACAGCACAGACACTAGACAGGGTCAAGACAGGCACTCCCACACATACCCATAACCTGACCGCACTGTGCTAGAGCTCCTCAGACCAAGTAACCCACTGCCAGTACCTCTGTCACCCAGCTGCCCAGCTCTCCACCACCCCCTCCACTCCCACTACCTCATATTTGCCATTTCCTCTCATTCAAACAGAGATACCAAGAGATCTGAGAGCAATCACACACTCACCACCCCAATTCTGCAGTTGTGTTTTACAGGTTAAACACAAAAATCCAATCAGAACATTGGGTTAGGGAAGTTCCCAAGATACCTTCATGAAGTGCCCTGATCTTACCCACCCAGCCCTTCCCCAGCTTACTACACCTGCACAGTAGTTACCAAAATTAATTCCCACCCATTGAGGTTTCGCTGATGGCTGAATACACACAACAGTTCATAATGAGCTACCAGGCCTGTATGCACTCATTTCCTGGAAGTGTAACAGACATGAGGCAACACCCATAGGCGTTGATGCACACCTGAAGCATGTGCAGGCAAGCTCCCACAGACAAATACTAACCTGGACCTCCAGGTGCAGATCTGCTGCTTACCAAATAAAGTGAGGAATTGGCTCATTGCACCAATGGGGATGAGATGGCTCAGGGGACTGATAATGGGATATGCAGCTTTTCATCTCTGTGCAGTGCCTGCATCTCCAGCACATGCTGGTGCTGACTGACAGTCATGACTACCTGACAGTGACTGGGTGGTCTCTGGGAAAAGTTCTCATGCTTGTTGCCAAAGGACAAGAATCTATATTGAAGGCCATAAATCAAAGGGGACCAATTTATACTTGACACTGCTCTCAGAGGTCAAGGATTGAATCAGCCATATACTAGACTCCCTTCTCACTTTTAGAGGCATGGTTCCTTCAGATCAAGGGAAGGTTGCTTGAGGGGCGTGTTCACAGCTTGCACTGCTATTACTCCTGATACACCTGCTCTGGGGATAAAGGATGTCAGAGGCTAGGGCTGTCAATCAGGCAGCTTTCACCTGCGCTGAATTCATTCAAACAATTTGAAGTGAAAGAGTCCTGAGTTCTAACCTCCATCTGCAACCGGCCTGGGTGGACAGATCCATGTTGCTTCCCACAGGAGTCCTGATTAGATGCCTCCCTGGGGGCGTTCTCCTTTAGAGAGCAGCACTCATATAGAATAAAAGCCACACACTTCTGTTGTTCAACATTGGTTGTATTTAAGAACTACATTTCAGAAGGTACCATGTGTTTCTCTCACACACATACATACACAGCTTCCCAAGACCATGGCATGGGCACTGAAAGCAGAGGGTGGAAAAGGAGAGGGGAAAAAAAAAAAAAAAAAGAGTCCATCAGTGCATTGTAAACTGAGCTTTCATGCCAGTCAAGTGCAGCAAAAACTGTTCTGACACTTCAAAGTTAGACCTTTGGCAAATAAAGAAAAACAGGTCCCAAGGTTCCAGATATACCATCCTCTCCCTTCATGAGCCCCTTGGAACGAGCTGCTCAGAACACTGGCTGAGACTGCTGTGCTCCCAACACTGGCACGCAGGTGAGATTCCAGCTGAGTGTCTTCCAACCAAGGGCAGAGACACTGCACACACCAACAACTCTTGGAAAGGCTTCACTTTCAGCCAGAGGCAGAAGAGGGTCCTTCCCCCTTCCCCCAAGGCTGAGCGTTGACACGCATCCAGCTGAGTGACCTTCATTCTGATCTAGACAGTGCTCCGGAGAGAAAGTTTATCTCCTGCTGCTCTCTTTGACCTTGGTTACATACTGCTAAGTCAGGGACACAGGGTGTTTGGTAACAAGACTCCTGCTTTGTCCCATAGCACCTCTCTTGGTACCAGAGCCACAAATAGCGATGGTCAACAGCTAGACACTGAAGCTCCATCCAGATGCTGTCCAACAACTCAGTTTTGCTGAGTCTTTCTTCTATTCCTGCATAAGAGAAGTTCACAGTAAACGGTACAAGAGTCGTCCCAGCACAAGATGGGACACGGCAAGCCATGGATATCATTCTGTTTCCCAAACGACATCTCCTCCCTGGGCTACACACTTCACAGAAACCCAAACGTCACAATCAGCCCTAAACAGGCAAGGAGACAAAGGACTAGGAAACATAGTGAAGAGAACAGCCTTCACTGGTCAGCAGGGTGAATTAGATGGAATCCAAGCCAACTTTGCTAATCTTGATGATCAATTACAATCGTGTTCAGTACACAAGTTTCCCACCCAGGAACAGCAGAACAGTGCAAGGCAAGGCAAGGCTCCATGTGAGTTTGGAAGGCTCTGCAGGAAAAAGGACTAGGAAGACATGCTGGTTTTTCAGGGCAATTGCCAGGACTCTAAAAGGAAGTTCTGCTGCTCCTGTAGCCTCTCTCTTCTCATTCTGAAAACTTCTGTGCCAAGTATTAGAACACAAAGGATTCAAACAAAATGAACACAGGTATGAAACAGAGTCTCCCCACCTCCTCACGTGACCATACAAGGAAGGGAGCAACACAACAGCCTCACAACATAACACACAGAGTTAATCAGTAAAGGGCACTTTCTGTGTTTTGTACAGGAAGCCGGCACCCCCCGGTGGAGAAAAGGGAAGTTGATTTTAACTGGGCATTCATCAGTCTCAGGGCCCCAGGAGATCAATTTTGACATGGCTTCATCGTGGGAGACTTGGGGAGTGCCCTCGTAATCTCTGTCTCCCTCACCATGTTACATCCACTTCTAACCAAGCTGCAGCTTTAGAGAAAAGAGGGAGACCTTCGCTCCTCAAAGAGCTCTGCTGTGAATGGGAGAGAGGAGGTTTCCTTTGACCCATCTGACAGAGGCAGGACTCAAAGGGTGGCGTTGTGTGCACATACACACTGTATGGATTCAACTTGATCACCCTGCTAGGTACCAAGCTCCCAATACCCTGAGCACTGCATCTTGGCAGGGAGCTGGGGGGTTTCCAAACCATCTTTCCAGTTTCTCCTCAAACAAGTCATCACACGCTCATTCCTGCTGTCCGACGGTGCCAGGACCCAGCAAGGACAAGGCCTCTAACAACAACAGGATCATGGAACCTAAGGCTTCCTGCTATCCAGATTGACTGTCCCAGATTTCAGGGGTACTGCGTCCACTGCCAGCACCATCACAGAAACCCAGCCACTGGGCCTGAGGAAACAAGACCACTCCTGGCTCCCTTCCAAACTGTTCTTTCAACACTTTAAATTAAAATCCAAAGAAGGAAAGCATTCGAGTGCCAGACGCCACATTCCTCGTCTCGGCAGACAGGGGAAACACACACTTATTGGAAGCTGGATTCTTGCTCACTAAGTGCAGGTTCTTTCTTGGGAGATTTAGTTGGATGACAGTGAGGGAAGGGGGAAGGAGGTGGGCTAATGGTTTTGCAGTTCCAGTAGTCCCCTTAATTGTTGTGGAACGGGACAGAGATGGGCCAGGAGCCCATCAGTCTCAAGTGCTGCGTGCAATACTAGCGCTCAGTATCTTCCGTTACTCGTGAACGAAGCAGCTCCACCGTCAGTCACCCAGGTGGCCAGGGACTAGTCATACCGACCCTTAATCATCATGTTCAACAGGGGACCCACCTGTTCAAGGCAAAAACATATTGTTAGCCATGGCAAGTGCACGGCAACAAGGGCAGCACAGCCTGCCGCCTGACTACCTCAAGCTGTTATCCCATCAACTCCCACAAGCTAAGCCGGGCCAGGCCAGAGAAGGGGATCTCAGAGGAACACAGATTGGGCAGAAGTGGAGCTGGTTATTCTGCCCGGTTAGCAGTGAACCAATCTCCTGGTATGATTCAGAGGAGATGTCAAATGAGTCTTGATTGCTTATGGTTATTAAAGATCCCCTAGCATCTTCCACAAGAGTTAAACACAGTGTCCAGGCCAGTAGTGGCAACTTTCCTACACAAAATCCCACCTGCAGTTTCAACTGGATACAGCTTTCTTCACTTCCTGTTCTAATCTTATGCCACACTGAACAGGGACTGCTTTATTTTGGAGTGGAGGAGCATTTCCTCTGTATCACCAGTAAGGTACTCTGGGGGTCACTTAAAATCACAAGCATTATAGAAAGCCAAGACAATACTTGTCCCTCAATCCTAAGGTTTGGCCTGCAGTTGAGGCTGCTCCTATTCCTCAGCATTCCCTGTGACTAGCTAGGGAAGGAATCTCTCATAAAAGGCATTTTTCTTGGAATCATCCAGATAGCAGGCAAATCGGATAAAGAACATTTGTTGACATTATACAGAGACTGAAATGTTCTTGCACTAATCAGTGGTCCAGGACCAGTGCTTGGAAGGGTTTAGTGGCCATGAAAACATTTGTATTCAGCACCCAGTATTTCAAACTCCACCGAAGAGATAACAGCCCTTCAAAACCAGATTCTGATTCCCAATTTAATCCACTGGGTCATGAGATGCCAGCTGGTAAAAATCATATTGGAACTCAAAGGGGTGGGGGGAGCAAGATGGTATTCAAAATGAGTCAGTTCTGAGGTCAACTCTCTCTCAATCCGCCAGAGCTACAGAAAAAAAAAAAAAAAAAAGTGTCTCTCACTAAAAAACTGATTATGGAGCATTTATTTATCACTCTTCCTGCTCCTGAAATATCACACTTAATGTTGTCATTAGTCCCTCTGACCAGCATGCTTTTCTGCCAGCATCCACAACCAAATAGTCTCTGCACCCCATAGCTTGCACTATTTCCCAATTTTTACAGTATGCTATGGGGTTGTACTCATCAGCCCAAGCACTATAATTTGAGGATCTCAGCCTTTTGTGGCCCCAAGGACTATAAGGGTGGAAGATGAAGAATTGCCACTAGTGCTGTGTCACCCATCCCCATTAATATCACAGGCAGCCTCAGATGGTTTGCTGGGATCCAGCGTTCTGCAGTCCACACTTCAACATTTCAATGGCGGTGACAGCATCTCTAGCTTTTACTTTACCTCTTGTGGGTTTCCCAGGGCCTCTCCCAGCATCTTCTCAATGTTCCTCATTATCGCCACTTTCTGATGAGCCTTTAAGGGATACTCAATTCTCTTTGGGGTGGGTGCACCCTGAAAGTAAAGAGAAAGAACACCTCATTGTGTCCTTCCTGAAATGCCTCAGACTTACCCGAATCTTAGCAAACAATGCAACTCACACCCAAGCACCCTGGCTATTCAACTGCAATACCCCCATGCCCCAGGGGAAGAAACCAGCTTTTTGCTAGTGACAAGTCCTTATATCCAAGATTAAGAAAAGGTTAGAAGAATACACTTCAGAGACAGTCCAATCTAGGCATACTTAATCCTGCCTCAGCCCGGGGTGGGTGGGGACTGGATAACCCCTTGAGGTCCACTCCAGCCCTACATGTCTATGACTCAGGCAGTAAAGTTATCCATGCTTGGCAAAGTCTGACATCCTGTCTTCATGCTGGGGTGCCACCGAGACAGTGGGAATCCTACTGAATAATGGGCTACCACAGGAGTGCAGATGGACATGTGCTTACCTTGTACCAGAAGTTCACAGTGATGGTGGTTCCCCCATTCAGCAAAGACTCAATGTGATGCCACCTGCATGGAAACCATACAAAATGGGAGGGTTACTATTAAAAAAAAAAAAAAAAAAAGAGCTACACAGACAGACCTGTTGAATGCAGGCCAGAGTGCAGGAGAGGCACCTTGGCATGTCACTCAGACACCAGCACAATCCCTTGAACAACTCCCCTTAGTTATTTAAATGTGTATTGCTAGAGCACAACTCACTGTAGTATGCAAATGCCTCATGCACATTAACAGATTTATCCTCAACATTCAGAGGTAGCAGATATTACTCTCATTTCACAGATGGGAAACTGAGGCACGGAGTGGTTAAAACTTGTCCAAGATCTCACTACAATTCTGTAGCTTGGCCAGAAATAGGAGTGGAGATCTCCTGAATCCCAGTGCAATGCTTTAACTAAAAGACCACCCTTTCTGTCTAAATCCCTCCCCCACTTCTCCCAGCTCATTGGATCCTCCTTACCAGTACATAGGGATGTAGAGCACATCACCCGGGCCTACCACTGTCTCACAGCCAACCACGTTCTGGAAATTGGGAAACTTCTCATAGTCAGGATTGTCAAAGTCCACCTAGCAGATCAAGAGAGACAAGGATGCAGCACTGATCAGACAAAGGCTGGAAATTCAGGAGTGCACTCTGCTCCAACAGCAGCCTCTATTGCAGATCTGTCCTATGCAGCAGCTACATTCCTATACAGCGTACCAGTACCACACACTTCCAATTCCTGCAGCACAGCCCAAGGCACATCTGCATCAAGTAGCTCTCTTGGAATATAACAAGAAGTCCGGTGGCACCTTAAGACTAACAGATAACTGTTAGTCTTTAAGGTGCCACCGGACTCCTTGTTGTTTTTGTGGATACAGACTAATACGGCTACCCTCTGATCTCTTGGAATGTGTGTCTTGTTAAAAAAAAGAGGGGAGGAGGGAAAGGTACAAGAGAGGAAGCAATATCCCTGCTATTTCCCTTCAGTAGGAAATGCTTATGACAAAGAAAAACTTCTTTGGACCAAAGCAAACAAAATAATAATACTGGTACCATTCCAGAAGAGTTATGTTCTGTGGCTGATAAATGCATCACTCAAACACCCAAAGCACAGTGAACAACACTTGGCATTTCTACAGCATCTCAAGGTACCGCCAACGTTCAGCTTCGTAACATCAGTGTGCTAGACAGAAGCTGGGGAAACTGAGGCACTAAGACTGACGTGTCCTGCTCAGAACTAGAGCTCTGTCGGCTCCAACCACTAAAACATATGGCCTCACAGTGACACTAAATAAGGCTAATTAATAACTGATGCACAGAGGCCCATTTTCCAACAACACATATTGATATCAAAGGTAACAACTAGTGTGGGTACTCTAATGGCTCAGCACCAGGACGGGGACTGGTACACTTTACTGATACTGGCATATCCCCCATGGAGCTAGTGATTTTTATGCATGTGCTTTTTTGGTGTGTAGTAGGGAATACAGTAACTCCTTGCTTAACATTGTAGTTATGTTCCTGAAAAATGCGACTTTAAGCGAAACGATGTTAAGCGAATCCAATTTCCCCATAAGAATTAATGTAAATAGGGGAGGTTAGGTTCCAGGGAAATTTTTTTCACCAGACAAAAAACTATATATTATATAGATATACACACAGTATACGTTTTAAACAAACAATTTAATACTGTTCACAGCTATGATGATTGTGAAGCTTGGTTGAAGTGGTGAAGTTAGAGGGTGTAAGAGGGAGGGATATTTCCCAGGGAATGCCTTGCTGCTAAATGATGAACTAGCACTCGACTGAGCCCTCAAGGGATAACACATTGTTGTTAACATAGCCTCTCATCAAGGAAGCATGAACAGGAGGGAGGGGAGACAGCATAGCAGACAGACACACACCTTGACTGTGGGGGGGAGAGAGAGAGAGAGAGAGAGAGAGATGAACACTGCCCCTTTAAGTAAGCTGACCCACTCTTAAGTGCATTGTCTTTTTAAGTGGATCAGGAAGTTGAGACACCAAGCTCTCTCTGTCTCTCTCCGTCTGTGTCCTCTCCCTGCTCTATATGGAGAAGGGGTAAGTGGGATACAGCGGACAGGGGGACACCCTGACATTAGCGCCCCCCACCCCCTTCTCAGCAAGCAGGAGTCTCTGGGAGCAGCTCCAAGACAGAGGGCAGGAGCAGCACATGGCAGTGGGAGGAGGGACAGCTGAACTGCCGATTGCTAGCCTGCTGGGCGGCTGCAGCACAGGGGACTTAGGGGAGCGGGGAGCTGATAGGTGGGCTGCCGGTCCACCCTGGTTACAAGCCCCCACCAGCTAGCTGCAATGGGCTGCTCTTCCTGCAAGCAGTGGACAAAGCAGGGAGCATTGTACAACTTTAAACGCGCATGTTCCCTAACTGATCAGCAACGTAACAACGTTAACTGGGACGACTTTAAGTGAAGAGTTACTGTAAATCCAGTTTACTATAGATCTTATTCTCACCTGGCTCTGCCTGTCACATGGATGGTGCACAGGGTAAGGGTAGAGGCATTCAAACTGATCTGGAGGGAACAGGATACACCGCTTGTAGCCCTTAATCTGAGCGAAGAAGTTCTGCTGCTCATCATAGTGAGCTGGTGTCACATTCCCTGCACAAAGAAAGAGACGGATAATCTCTCACATATACTTTAAAGGCTCGGGCAAAGGAACAGGTTATAGGTCTCACTGGGGCAACACCAACAACAAACTGCCATACATGTCCATAGAACTATATGGAGGAAAGGATCCTAAAGCACTTTACAAACCAGGCATTACAGTAGGGCTAGCAACTGCTAGAGTTAAAGTTACAGAACGGTTTCCATTTTAACCCCCATTCTCAGTTGCTCCCAACTCTCAATTTTCAGGATGACTTTTTCCAATTTGGTCTCAGCCTGAAGGTAACATTTATGGAAAGTTTTAAGAAAACCTGTTCAGCTGTTTGAGTACAAGAGTGGGAAAGAACTTGTTTTAAAAAAACCCAATAATTTAAGAACCTTGATGTCTGGAGGAAGTAAGATGAAAATATGGCATAGAAACAGCCCTCTCTAAAAAGGGCCTTGAGGGGCTGTTTCTATGGGAGGGGAAGATAGTGGTACATTTGCATCCTTTGCTCACAAATTTCTTTCCACTCCCATGAGATGCCACATGAGAGTTCCCGCACAGCAGGTCTTCATAACATGACTGTCCCTCCCCTTTCTCTGATAACTATCTCACTGCTGGTCAAAGTAACAAGACTGATTCTTCAGAGTCAATTAGCCCTTAAAACAAACCCTGGACACCACTCTGAGATATTACTTCTGTAAAGTGCTCAAGTAAGAAACAGGGGTGGCTACGTCAACTATTAGTTCAAAACACACCGCACAACTCTTGGCTGTATCAGAGTTGACACTTCAGGGAGTAATTAGATGCACAGAAATTTATCTTCCAGCAACCACAAGCAGAGGAATACTCTCCTGACCCACTCTCCACATAAGACAAATTATAGATTGTGTGTACAAGGAGTCCCCCTTAAAGCTACCTGTGCTGCTTCAGAGACACACTGCAAACAAGTGGTAAATTCAGCTGAAAGTGACCCCCAAAGTTGAAATTCACCAGAATTAGCCAAGTCTCCCTCAATCCCTTCAGAATCAACACTGGTTGCTTACCTTCCATGCCGATAAGCAGCAAGTTGGAAGTCAGTTGCCCCCAGCCACGCTTCCCTTGCTGCTTGTTAATCCAGTTCCAGTTAAAGCCCAGGAAATCCACCACAATCTTCCTTCCAACCGTATCGTTCAGAGTCTGCTGCAGATACAACCTGTATTTCCCAGGGGAAAAATTAGTGTTAAGCATACATATGGCTACACAGGCATCTTCTCATCCACCCTTACAGAGATGTCTTTCCCTGTCTTCCCCCCACACACATACACAGCCTCTCCACACTAACAGCGACCGGTAGATTTCATGTATGTGGAACATGTGAAGAGAAGACCAATATCACAAGTTAACCTCAGAAACTGCCTGGAGAATTACATGTCCCACTCAGCTCTCTGTGCAGAAAAGGGAGCTCTAGTTCTTTCAGAAATTCTACTCTGTCACCAACAACAGTGGCAAGGAAAACTACAAGAAATGTAGGTGTCTGTGGAAAGGAAAAGTTCCAAAAACCTGAGGGATCAAACTTCACCTGCAGAATTTCCCACCATAGGAGGAAATTAAATCTAATTTAGGTCAAACAGTAATCGGTTGAGTAAGGATTTTGGTATGAGTGGGACTTTGGAGCAATCCAAAACAAAATTCTGAGATCTCAGAGGAATGGCTAGAAGAAACACTAACCAGCAAGTGCAGCAGGAGAAGGAAGCTTAAATCCCAATCTATCATCAAGCGACTGTACAATCAAGCAAAGTTAATCAATATCCCTCAAATTTACTCTTCCACTTACTTTCAGTCACTAACCACCAAAGGGACCTCTCTGATTAAGAGTTTCTGTGGGAGAATGTCTGTGACGGAATATAGCGCATCAACCTCAGATCTCAGCTGGTCAGACACCAAGGTGCCTTTAGTTGTAGGGGACCACACTATCCGAGCCTCTGTCACTGCAATCTCAGCAGTACATGCATTAGACACCCTATACCCATATTCACCAGCAAAGCTGCTTAAGTTCTGTGATAGGTTTTTCCCTTTCAGATGGTATGCCAGAACCTGAGGGGGAACTGAATGGCTCTGAAAACTGGTAATGGGATACAGAGCCATTGGGCAGTATATAGCTGGTTCAAACTCGGCCAAGGTTAATAGCATCCAGAAGTTGTTACCATCCAGTGACTGCTTGGTGGCCTGTTGAAAGCAGCTGCTGGGATAAGTCTAGTTGCTAGTGGATAAGCATAAATATTGCCAGCACAACTGCCACTAATTTGCATCGTTTCTAGCAGTCTCAGAAGAGAGGCCATGCAATGTACAATAGCGACTGAACACCATTCCGATCTGCCAAGTCAGAGCTGGCATACACTGGTGGGGCAGCATGGGAAAAGTTGGATTGCCAGTGGGTGACTTTTCTAGGGATCATGGCCTTTAGCCTTCTGTGCTGCCAAGCAAAGCATCTTTCACCAGCACTTTATTCCCGCCAAAGAATGTGAAAGTCCAATCAGGCAAACACTGAAAAATTCTGTGACAAGTGTTTCAAAGATGTCTGTCTACATTTAACAAGTGGATGACCAACCCTAGTACATCTGAGACCACCCTCCTCCAACACTGAATCTGAGGAGGAGAAATCATTGTGAAGATGAAAAAAAGCAGGTCCAAATGCACTCTCAAATCATTTTCAATGCCTAAACCTCAACCTATCACCCAATTAAACCTGAACAACTGGAGAGCTTTCCAAGTATCACCTACCTCTCACCACTCCCTTGCTGCTGTATTTCCTGGAGTCTCTCCACAAACTCACTAAATTTCATCTCTTCCCTGTTCGACTTGGGCTTGAAGTTCTTGAAATTGGCCATTTTCTTCTCATCATAGTACAAAAACTTGTATGTGCTGGCGCTATACACTGAGAAGTCACCACTGCCAATGTTCTCCTGGAGGTAGTCCAGGTTCCATTTCAGGGCGGGATACACCAAGTTTGTATCTGTCAGGACCACTGGCTCCTAGATAGCAAAAGAAAGCACATTGGTTCAAGGATTTCTGGAGAAACTGGGAGATAAATAACTCATTATCACAACCATACAGTTTCTCTTCTGAAGCAGTAGGAAGGAGGAGGAGAAAAATCAGGCAACAGGGTCTGGGAAGAAGGAGGAAGAATGTTTATTTGGGACTGACTCCCAAAAATACAAAAAAAATTAGGAACTAGCCACCACTTTCTAATGACACGCTCACAAAGGAATGCCAGATGCCCACTAATCAACTCTATAAACAAGCCATAGAAGCATGTCAGGGAAGGATACAGAAATTACAGTATTTGGTTATACCACATGGTCTTTCTAGTCCAATATTCTGACTTGGACAGCAGCTAGTACTAAGGATAAGACACCCCCATAACACAGAGTATGAGATAGGATATGAATACTCCACACCACCTTATAGTGGTCTTGGGTTTGATTCCTAGACTGGTGGGTCTAGGAATGATGCTGAAGAAGAGTGCTCTGTTCCAGGAAAGTAGGTAGAAATATGTGTATTGATCCTTAGAAGCTCCCTTGGTAAGTTAAGGAGCAGTGCTGAAATCTGAAAGGAACCAGTCTCTGTCTCATCCTCCTCCAACAGAAAGATCAGGCTGAGGCACAGGCAAAGAGATAGCAGAGATTATCCCATTTCCTAGATGGACACAGGTGTAGTCAGAATCCTCCCTAGAGGGAAATTCCATCTATCTCCCCTACACCATAAACAGTTACTTGAAGATACCCCAGACTTTTCCATACTTCTTTCCACACATACTTCCCAAACTTCCTAAGAAACGCCATGTTTCTAAGGGCTAGTCTACACTAGAAGGGCTACATCGGCACAGCTGCACCACTGTAGCGCGTCTGGTGAAGACATTCTCCCATCAGTATAACGCCACCTCTGCAAGAGGCCATAGCTATGTCGGCGGGAGAACATCTTCATCAACAAAGCTCTGTCCACACCGGTGCTTAGATAGGTATAACGTATGTCACTCGGGGGGAGAGGGAGGTAGCTTTTTCAGACTCTGAGCGACATAAGTTATATCAACATAAGTGGAAGTGTAGACGAGCCCTGAAACTTGCATGCCCACTTCCCTTCTTATGGATTTGCTTCCATGAAACCACAAGTCACTCATTTCATAGACATTAAAGATGGGGAAGCCTTAGTAAATCCCATCTACTTTGAACCATTACAACGAGTATAGGATTGGTCGCTACAGTACTGTCTTCAAATTGGTGACAACACCCAAATTTGGCATCAAAGTCCAAGTTTGTAAAAACATTACTTTACAAAATAAAGTTTTCATGATTTACATTCCAGAACAAAGATCTAACTTTCCCTGAAGCTTTCGCAACTGACAGAAAGGCTGACTATAATCAAAACGGGAAAACAAACATTAATTTTTCAATGTCCAAATTGAGAAAAAAGGGAAACAGCCAATGTGAGAAGTAAATGATAATTTAGTTACTTTCAATATTAATGTTGCTGCTTACAACACAAGAAATTAAAGCACTGCTTACAGTGTATGCTCTCGTACATAGCAATGACTCAAGTGGCTTCTCTTGGGAGGTGATCCCACAGCCCAATTCTCTCTCCTTCAGACAGCTTTCCCCATACCTAACCTACATTTCCTCTCTAATCTTCTCTCCTTTACTCCTAGTTCTATCACATATACCACCTTCAGAAATCCCACTCTCTTGCTAGGTGCTCACAGCCTTTGGAGACTTCCTCCGTGACCCCTTTAACCACACCACATAGATCCCTGGGCTGCTAAACCCATCCAGAGTGAGGCAGTGGGTGCTCACACCTGCTCACCAGGAACCCCCAGTTCACATGATCTCCCGCACACAAACACATACTCCTTGTCAAATACACATCACCACCCCAGCCTCCCACCCATCACCCCCAGGGCCTTGTCCCCACACACCCCCAGCACTACCTAGTGACCCCCCCTTGAACTCTGTACCTCAAAGTAGCACCCTTAACCCCCATATTCAGTATTCTCATATAATTATGATATGTTTTGTACAAAGCATGCCTTGTGAGGTATCATTTTGAAAGGCTTGATCTGTTGAATATTAACATTCTGTTGGATTATATGTACTATCATATGTGAGGTTATGAAGTTTTGCTCTGTGTGTGTTACTGAAATATGCTCTGAGATTGGGAAGACCCACAACCATCTTTTTAGATACAACAATGGAATAGCCAGAAGTGTTGATGGCCCATTGAAGAGAATCCACTTTCCCCAACAACCATCTCAGAGAAATCACATATACAATGGAGACTGCTTGACCCATATCATAGCAAAAGATCTTTCCAGCAAGCTTGAAGAAACTATAAAAGAGGGGAAGTGACATCATCATTTGGCCTCACTCCCCCCACAACTCAACACCCGGAAAAAACATCTAGAAGACAAAGATTTTGAACTGGGGAGCGTGGTCCTGGGCTGGAGGCATAGGCACCGACTCCGGGGGTGCTCCAGCCCCAGAACACCCACAGGACAAAAATAGTGGGAGCTCAGCACCCACCGACAGCCCCACTGAGCAACTCCTCCCGCTCTCTCACAGCACCTCCTGCCCCTGGCAATCAGTTGTTCAGCGGCATGCAGGAAAGGGAGGAGGAGGAGGGTGCACTTGGGGTAGGGGGCAGAATGGGGAAAGAAGAGGCAGGAGAAGAGGCAGGAAGAGGTAGGGTGGGAACTTGGGGTAAGGGGTGGGGTGGGAGCAGGGCCTGAGGCATAGTGTGTGTGTGTTTGTTTACAACTCACACACACACACAGCAAATCACAAAGTTGGCAACTCTGGCTGGAGGAGAATCCCAGGCTGTGAACTGAGGAACTACACTATATGTCAGGGTGAGACACTGCTTGAGTCAAATTCTGTTTAGTTTATAGAACTTAGACTGCAAATTTATTTAATTTTTAGGTGACCAACTTTGATCTCTATGCTAGCTATTTATAATAACTTAAAATCTATATTTCTATAATTAATAAATCTGTGTCATATTTTACCTAAAACAGTGTGTTTCGGTTGAAGCACTTGGTAAATCTCTGCTCAGTTTACAAAGGCTAGTGTTTGCCCTCTCCACATCGAGGGAGGGACAAACTGGGTAATGAATTTATACCAGCCAGGCTTCTGACCAGGGCAAGACCGTACAGCTCTGAGGTCCTAGGCTGGGGAGCTGAGGGGAATTGGCTGGAGCCTCTGTGTTGTTGGTCATGAGCGTCTGGGAGAAGCATTCATGTAACTCAGCTGGGTGTGTCCCTGCCTGTTGATGTCTGTGTACGTGCAGTACCCATCAGAGGTGTGTAGCCTGACACAGCATCACAGTGTGAGCGATGCCCCAGCCTGGTGGGACAGAGGCTCAGCAGCCCCACGGTCCATCTTGCCCCCCAGGACCCTCCCCACACCCAGCGCTCCCCACCTCACCCCCTAAATGCCCCTTGTCAGACTGGCAGCCCGGGCACCTCGTTCTCGATCAGCTCCTCGGCGCGGGGGTCGCTGTAGCTGAGCCGGGGGATGGGCTGCGTCCGGAAGGTGTAATGGCGGAACTGCGACTCGCTCCAGCCGGGCCCCGCCGTCTCCTCGGCCTCCTCCCGGGCCCCGGAGCCCCCCGTCTCCGCGGACGAGGAGGAGGCCGCCGCCATCGTCGCCTACACCGGGGATGGAACCCGGAACCGGAAACACCCGCCTTCCGCTCCATAGTGAGGCCGGAAACAGAAAAAAGCCATAGAGAGGAGAAGCCCGAGGGGCTCCAAAGAAGGAACAACGAGAGGGAGCGGCACCCGCAGCAGCACGGGAGGGAGAATTGACCTGGGGAGATGCTAGAGCGCCCCCAGCGGTACAAAATGAGAAGGCAGCAGGGAGAGGGTTAGGTACCTCTGGATTGTATTCGATAATATAAGGCGCCAATTGAGGAAGGCCCAGATCCCCAAAGATATTTTAAAAATGTATTAAAGCTAATGTTAAAAAAATATATATAATACATAGATTGGGAAAAGAGTATCTGTACATCTGGGTATAGTGCTTAGATTATCTAGGGTTACCGTATCTCATAAATAAAAAAAGAGGACCCTCCACAGGCCCTGGCCCCGCCCATTTCCCCGCCCCTAGCCCTGCCCCAACTCCACCCCTTCTCCACCCTAACTCTGCCCCCTCCCCCCTCCCACTCCCAGCCAGGGGGAAAGGGCTGCACCAGTGCTACCAGCTTCACGGTTTCCCGGGCAGCCCCCAGACCCTGCGCCCCCAGCCGGCGCTTCCCCAGCGCAGCTGGAGCCTGGGAGGGGAAGCGCCCAGCCGGGGGCGCAGGGTCTGGAGGCTGCCCAGCAAACCGTGAAGCCAGTAGCGCTCGGGCTTTGGGCAGCCCCCTTGCCTCCGGACCCACGCCCCCAGCCGGGCACTTCCCCTCCCGGGCTCCGGCGGCGCAGGGTCCGGAGGCACGGGGGCTGCCCGAAGCCGGTAGCGCTCGGGCAGCCCGGCTCTTAAACAGAGCCGAAGAGTCAGGGAGGAGCAGAGCCGCCATTTTCCCGGACATGTTCGGCTTTTTGGCAATTCCCCCCGGATGGGGGTTTGACTGCCGAGAAGCCGGACATGTCCGGGAAAAAGAGGACATATGGTAACCCTAAGATTATCCACAAAGTTAATATTTAAAAGTCAGATGATACATACCCTGCCCGCATTGCCTCCTTCCCTCCACGCCGTTCCCGGAAGCAGCCAGCATGTCCCTATGGCCACCGGGGGGTCTCTGTGTGTGTGTCTCTCTCTCCGCGCATTGCCCTCTGCCCCGACTCGGCAGCTCCCATTGGCCGGGAACTGCGGCCAATGGGAGCAGCGCCTGCGGGCAGCGGCGCTCAGAGACCCCACTGCCCCTCCGCCTAGAAGCCACTGCCAGAGGGGTGTGCCGGTCGCTTTGGGAGCTGCACCGCCCCCCTGACCTTTCCCATACCCCAACCTCCTGCCCTAGCCCAGAGCCCGCACCCAAACTTCCTCCCAGAGCCCTCACCCCCTCCCACACCCCAACCCCCTGCCCCAGCCTAGAGCTCACACCCAGTACCCAAACTCCCTCCCAGGGTCCTACGCCCACATCCCCCTTGCACCCCAACCCCCTGCCCCAATCAAGGTACCTCACTTTATTTTCATTTACTTCCTATTACTTATCATATAGGAGGAGGATGGAGAAAAAAAAAGAATGAAAAATGGGGTGGGGGGGGAGATAAGAGAGAATGTTCTTTTTCTTGGCTGGGTCCTGAGCAGGGGGCCCAAATATGAAGCTGCACACAGGGCCCCACTAACTCTAAATCCGCTACTAGGTTGGTTGTCTATTTAGAAAATACTTACCTCATGGATTGTATGTTACTTTCCTGACTGCGCTTCTCATCCGCACTCCAGCTCATCCTTCCTGATATTGCCAATGTCCAGTGATGTGTTCTATGTAGATGTCCCTCGACCACTTGATGGCATCCAACACCATGAGTTGCCGCACCAGCCGAGTGCAGTGCTGACCGATTCCGCATTCTCTCAGTAGTCACTCATTACTGGGGTCCCATGCGCCTAAGACTCTGACGATCAGTGCATGTGCCTGGACCTGGTAACCCTTAGCTCTCAAGGTTTTGGCCAGAGGGGCATATTTCTCTACCTTTCAAGCTCGGGCATCGAGGAAGGCTGGGATCGTGTTCTAGAACAGCACTGTGACGTCCACCATGATGATCATCTTCCGGTCCTCGCTGGTGATGATGATGTCGGGTTGCAGTTGGCTGTCGGTTCCGGGGATGGTGGAGTTTACGGCAACCTTCCCCACGGATGGCAGGATGGCTCTGGCCAGGCGATCTTGGATGGTGTTGTGTCGCAGCTGCCAAGCTCTCAAATGGGGCTTGCAGCTACACAGGATGTGGCGTAGCTGCACTTCCTGCAACGCTTGTCCCAATTCCCGTGGCGGATGGCTCCGTTCAGTGGTATGCAGTTGAGCTGGGCTCTGTGGCTGAAGCTCCAGTCGGCAAATCGTGCGAAGCTGCCCCCAGGGAGGAAGTGGCTGCTGGCATCCCACTTGCATGTCATCTCGAATGCCTTGCCCTGGTCTGGCTTCCGTTTCAGGTTTTCCCACGTATTAGCATCCTTCAGGGTCCTCTCCAGCATGGTTCTAGCCCTCGGAGTGATGATAGTGTGATCTGTGGCACCAGGACTCCCAGCTCCTGGCATTCCTTGCACCATGTCCAGTGGCAGCTGATACGCTTCTCCAGTCGTCGCATAGCATTGCGGGCACGAGTCCAGAGCGAAGCAAAGTCTCCCCTGTCTCTTCCAAATTCACCTTCCAGCGAGCATTAAACTCCTATTGATTTCTGCAGGAATTGGGTGGGAATACCTTCAGGAAATGGGTGCAAAACCTTCAAAGACATAACTCTGTCCATGTTCTACAAAGTGCATGCTTCAATACCACCGAAGTCAAGTTAAGCACATACTTGAGTGCTTCAGCAGAACCAGGACCTAGGGCTGAGGTTTCTTTGGGCTGGATAGGATGGCTCCACGCACAGGTTTCACAGTATTAAAATGTTGCATGTTACTTGCAGTCTGGCCAACCCCATGTGTTTAAAAATCATGAGTTAAGCCCCAAAAATCACAGTTGATTAAAAAACCATGAGAATTTAAACATAGTTAGCTCTCAGCTTCTTTTGATTTGCCATCTGTGTTTTGAGAATTTAGAGGTCATGTTTTCAACCTTCTTCCACCACTATGAATGCTAGAAACTTGCTTTTTTTAAAAAGAATGAAAGCCAAGATTCTCACATAATCACAGGACTTCACGAGCTGAGGCTTTATGAAAAATACCAGATAATATCACAAGATGTTTGATAAAATCATAAGGGCTGGCACTTCCTTGCCCACTAGAAAAGCACTGGGATTTTTTTTTATTATTATTATTATTCAAAGGATCAGAGGAGCTACAGAAATAGAAACAACATTTTCATACGGGCCCTTTTCCCCCCTGCCCTTTTTTTAATGCCACTAATACAAGCATTCTAGAGTCACTGCATTGAAGTTCATCCCATCCTTGCTGTTTGGAAATTCTACCCAAATGAAGCTGGAATTCAGAACCATTTAATATGAGTTAATGTTTTTAGTAGGTCTGTCAAGCGATTAAAAAAATTAATCACAATTAATCGCACTGTTAAACAATAATAGAATACCATTTCTTTAAATATTTTTGGATGTTTTCTACATTTTCAAATATAGTGATTTCAATTAAAACACAGAATACAAAGTGTGCAGTGCTCACTTTATATTTATTTTTATTACAAATATTTGTGCTGTAAAAAAAAGAAATAGTATTTTTCAATTCACTTCATACAAGTATTGTAGTGCTCTCTCTTTATCATGAAAGCTGAACTTACAAATGTAGAATTATGTACAAAAAAATAACTGCTTTCAAAAATAAAACAAAGTAAAACTTTAGAGCCTATAAGTCCATTCACTCAGACAAACAAGTTTGTTTACATTTGCAGGAGATAATGCTGAGATAAAGTGAGAACAGGTGTTCGCATAGCACTGTGGTAGCCGGCATCGCAAGATATTTATGTGCCAGATGCACTAAAGATTCATTTGTCCCTTCATGCTTCAATCGACATTCCTGAGGACAAGTCCATGCTGATGACGTGTTCTCTCGATAACAATCCAAAGCAGTGCAGACCGATGCATGTTCACTTTCATCATCTGAGTCAGATGCCACCAGCAGAAGCTGGATTTTCTTTTTTGGTGGTTCAGGTCTTTAGTTTTCGCATCAGAGTATTGCTCTTTTAAGACTTCTGAAGGCATGCTCCACACTTCATCCCTCAGAGTTTGGAAGGCACTTCAGATTTTTAAACCTTGGGTCAAATGCTGTAGCTATCTTTAGAAATCTCATGTTGGTACCTTCTTTGTGTTTTGTCAAATCTGCAGTGAAAGTTGTCATCAGATGTAGTAGGAAGAGGGTCTGAAACATAAGCCCATGTATCAGAGGTCTGGTATGAGACCTGAGGCCTGGGCTAATGTTTCAGGCCCTCTTCCTACTACAAAAGTGTTCTTAAAATGAAAAATGTGTGCTGGGTCATCATCCGAGACTGCTATAATATGAAATACATGGCAGAATGTGGGTAAAACAGAGCAGGAGACATACTATTCTCCCCCAAGGAGTTCAGTCAAAATTTAATTAACACATTTTTTTAACAAGCTTGATCAGCATGGAACCATGTCCTCTGGAATGGTGACCGAAGCATGAAGGGGCATATGAATGTTTAGCGCATCTGGCACATAAATATCTTGCGATGTCGGCTACAAAAGTACCATGTGAACACTTGGTACTCACTTTCATGTGATATTGTAAATAAGAAGAGAGCAGCATTATCTCCCATAAATGTAAACAAGCTTGTTTGTCTTAACAATTGGCTGAACAAGAAGTAGAACTGAATGGGACTTGGAGGCTCTAAAGTTTTACATTGTTTTGTTTTTGAGCACATTTATGTAACAAAAACAAAACCAAAAAAGAGAGCTACATTTGTAAGTTGCACTTTCACGATAAAGGGACTGCATTACAGTACTTCATAGAGTCATAGAAGATTAGGGTTGGAAGAGACCTCAGGAGGTCATCTACTCCAACCCCCTGCTCAAAGCATGACCAACCCCAACTAAATCATCCCAGCCAGGGCTTTGTCTTGTATGAAGTGAATTGAAAAATACTGCTTCTTTTGTTTATCATTGTGACGCATGGCCTGAAAGGGTTAAACATCCTGCAAAATAAATTACTCAAATTCAACCCTTAAAGACATGTGGGGAGATAATGTTTGTGTATTTACATATATATGATTAGGGTTAACAATGTAATCAACAGTCCCTGTCTGTGCTGTATTCTGATAATTCAAAGATCAAAAGAACATAGATTCATAGATTCTAGGACTGGAAGGGACCTCGAGAGGTCATCAAGTCCAGTCCCCTGCCCGCATGGCAGGACCAAATACCATCTAGATCATCCCTGATAGACATTTATCTAACCTACTCTTAAATATCTCAAGAGATGGAGATTCCACAACCTCCCTAGGCAATTTATTCCAGTGTTTAACCACCCTGACAGTTAGGAACTTTTTTCTAATGTCCAACCCAGACCTCCCTTGCTGCAGTTTAAACCCATTGCTTCTGGTTCTATCCTTAGAGGCTAAGGTGAACAAGTTTTCTCCCTCCTCCTTATGACACCCTTTTAAATACCTGAAAACTGCTATCATGTCCCCTCTCAGTCTTCTCTTTTCCAAACTAAACAAACCCAATTCTTTCAGCCTTCCTTCATAGGTCATGTTCTCAAGACCTTTAATCATTCTTGTTGCTCTTCTCTGGACCCTTTCCAATTTCTCCACATCTTTTTTAAAATGCGGCGCCCAGAACTGGACACAATACTCCAGCTGAGGCCTAACCAGAGCAGAGTAGAGCGGAAGAATGACTTCTTGTGTCTTGCTCACACCACACATGATAATACATCCCAGAATCATGTTTGCTTTTTTTGCAACAGCATCACACTGTTGACTCATATTTAGCTTGTGGTCCACTATAACCCCTAGATCCCTTTCTGCCGTACTCCTTCCTAGACAGTCTCTTCCCATTCTCTATGTGTGAAACTGATTTTTCCTTCCTAAGTGGAGCACTTTGCATTTGTCTTTGTTAAACTTCATCCTGTTTACCTCAGCCCATTTCTCCAATTTGTCCAGATCATTTTGAATTATGACCCTGTCCTCCAAAGCAGTTGCAATCCCTCCCAGTTTGGTATCATCCACAAACTTAATAAGCGTACTTTCTATGCCAATATCTAAGTCGTTGATGAAGATATTGAACAGCGCCGGTCCCAAAACAGACCCCTGTGGTACCCCACTCGTTATGCCTTTCCAGCAGGATTGGGAACCATTAATAACTCTCTGAGTACGGTTATCCAGCCAGTTATGCACCCACCTTATAGTAGCCCCATCTAAATTGTATTTGCCTAGTTTATCGATAAGAATATCATGCGAGACCGTATCAAATGCCTTACTAAAGTCTAGGTATACCACATCCACAGCTTCACCCTTATCCACAAGGCTCATTATCCTATCAAAGAAAGCTATCAGATTGGTTTGACATGATTTGTTCTTCACAAATCCATGCTGGCTGTTCCCTATCACCTTACCACCTTCCAAGTGTTTGCAGATGATTTCCTTAATTACTTGCTCCATTATCTTCCCTGGCACAGAAGTTAAACTAACTGGTCTGTAGTTTCCTGGGTTGTTTTTATTTCCCTAACATTTAACATCCTAACATTTAAATGAATTGTAAACATGGGATCTCTATATATATTCATCTCTCTTCGAAATGTATAGCAAATCATCAGTGAATGGTGGAGGAACAGGTGATTGTCTTATATTAATTTGTATAGTTAAGTACCAGTGATAGACTGCCCTATGTTAATCTGTGTGAATAATTAATGACAATGCTTAGTAAATAAGGGCCTATTGTTCCCCGAGGGACTCCAGCTTGTCAAAGAGGACCTGAAATTGTATAAACAGGATCAGGACCCAAGGATCCTTTATCTCAGCTCTGCTTAACCTTTATCAGGGGAAATTTGAGTCATAAAATGAGATCCTAGTTAAGCTGGTACACTCTGAATAGGATATTGGACATCGACTACAACGTATGAACTAAATTCTAAAAGAACTCTCTGCAACTACAAACCTCACCATGTCTGCCATGAATCTGAACCTCAAGAATCTAACTCATGTCTGCATGTATATTGATCTTTTAACCATACTCTCTCCCTTTTCTTTATTAAATTTTAGTTAGTAAGAATTGGCTGTAGCGTGTATTCGGGTAAGATCGTTAATTTGGGAAGTAATGTGTCCAATCCTTTGGGATTGTTGGAACCTTTTCTTTTGTATGATGAAATAAGATCCAGAAATCTTTATCATATTTGACTTGGTACTTGGATGGAGGCCTGAGGCTGGGTTACTTCAAGGGAACAGTGTTTGTACTTCTAAGTAAACAGTAACGTAATAAAGAAGCTGTTTTATGATGGCTTGGTAAATCTAAATATTGAATTATCCACCAGCTTTGGAGTTTGTCTGCCCCATTCCATACAGTTCACCATACCTAGGTAACCTGAGGTGGTCCCCACTGGGACGCCAGTCACAATCATTTTTAGAGTGCAAATATTTGCACTAAAAATAACCATATAAAGTGAGCACTGTACACTTTACATTCTGTGCTATAATTGAAATCAATATTGTTAATGATGGAAAGAAGGAGCAGGAGAACCCAGAGGCAGATTGAGTAAATGGACTTCTTTATTGCAGTACTTGTTCCCCTCGACCCAATTGTTGAGTAAGCCCCAAATTAATCACATCACACTCTTATTTAAGTTAATATGTAGAGACCCACATTTAATACAATGCCCCCAAACCCTTTATTTAATAATATAATGCCCACATAATGAATATTAATAGCTATATACTGAATTTAATTATACCTACCCATTTACAGCATTAAGCATATTATACAGACATTTTTACCTTGAAGATACATTTCTTTGCAGTAATTGTAGCCACAAGTTCCCTTAATCAGCAGTTCATAGGGGAGGGAGAAAGGCACCATGACCCCGAGCTAGTTTATGTAGCTGAGAGAGGGAAGATACCCTTTGTGTGAAGAAGTGTTATCCTTCAGACAACCATATTCCTTATGCAGCTGCAACACTTATCTATTCTTAAGAAGCAGAAGGGAAAGGATGGCAAAGCAAATCTATCAAGCAAAGAAATAGTGCTTGCCTGTGCCTTACTCCCTATTACCATGATAGCAGTTACCCAGGTCTTTACTTAACCCTTATGTACCCTGTAGCAACACAACGACTCACTGGTGGCATCTCCTGCTGGTTATCCTGGGAATTAGCTTTGTTTCCAGCTCCGGAGCACCCTCTGCCCCAGCAGTACCCCCACAAATGTTTGGGTCTCCCCGCTCCAGGGAATCCCCAACCCTCTACCCCCACCTCACATCAGTCTATGGCCACTGCCAGTCATCAACTAGCCCCCATTCCCTGGGGCAGACTGCAATGTAAACGCCACTCATCATAGGCAAGAGGGGTTTGGACCTGCTGCCCTTACCTAATCCCTGGACTGCACCTCTGCAGCCCCAGTGCCTTCCTTAGGCCCTTCTCAAGTCCTGCAGCCTGGGGAGGTGCCCTGCTGGAGCTCCCCAGCCCCTCTAGCCTTTCTCCAGCCCTGCTCCTCTCAGGCACCCTATTGCTCTCAGAAAGCCAGGCCCTTCTCTCTCACAAGCTAAAGAGAGACTGCCTAGCAGCCCTTTTATAGAGACAGCTGTGGCCTGATTGGAGTGTGGCCTCACCTGTGGCTACTTCCCCCAATCAGCCTATTCTTACTGGTTCCTTGCCACAGCCCGCTCCCAGGGCTGTTTTAGGCCCTTCAGGACAGGAGCGGGGTTACTAACCCAATACATACCCCAACAAATATATTTGAAAATGTAGAAAAACATCCAAAAATATTTAATAAATTTCAGTTGGTATTCTATTGTTAAACAGTGCGATTAAAACAGTGATTAATGGCAATTAATTTTTTAAATCACAATTAATTTTTTTGAGTTAATCACATGAGTTAACGGTGATTAATTGGCAGCCCTAGTTTTTAGTTTCGAATTCCTCTTTGTTGATTCTAAGTGTTGGCAACACTCTGTTAATAAATGGAAATATTTTGGAATTTATTCAGTTCTGATGTCAGCAATGCTCTGGGGAAACCTGCCAATCACACGTCCTGAAACAAACACAAAGAAGTACATGGCCATATCTCAATCCTAAAATCTAAAGTGTCATTAATTTCTTAGCTACTCATTCTCTACAAGAATAAAGATCAGGAGTACTTGTGGCACCTTAGAGACTAACAAATTTATTTGAGCATAAGCTTTCGTGGGCTACAGCCCACTTCATCGGATGCATGCAATGGAAAATAAAGTAGGAAGATAGATAGATAGATATACACAGAGAACATGAAACAATGGGTGTTACCATACACACTATAACAAGAGTGATCAGTTAAGGTGAGCTATTATCAGGAGAGAAAAAGAACTGTTTATAGTGGTAATGAAAATGGCCCATTTCCAGCAGTTGACAAGAAGATGTGGGGGGAAATAAACATGGGGAAATAGTTTTACTTTGTGTAATGGCCCACTCCCAGTCTTTATTCAAGCCTAATTTAAAGGTGTCCAATTTGCAAATTAATTCCAATTCAGCAGTCTCTCTTTGGAGTCTGTTTTTGAAGTTTTTTTGTTGTAATATTGTGACTTTTAGGTCTGTAATCGAGTGACCACGGAGATTGAAGTGTTCTCCAACTGTTTTTTGAATGTTATAATTCTTGACGTCTGATTTGTGTCCATTTATTCTTTTACGTAGAGACTGTCTGGTTTGGCCAATGTACATGGCAGAGAGGCATTGCTGGCACATGATGGCATATATCACATTGGTAGATGTGCAGGTGAACGAACCTCTGATAGTGTGGCTGATGTGGTTAGGTTCTATGATGGTGTCCCCTGCATAGATATGTGGACAGAGTTGGCAACGGGCTTTGTTGCGAGGATAGGTTCCTGGGTTAGTGTTTTTGTTGTATGGTATGTGGCTGCTGGTGAGTATTTGCTTCAGGTTTGGGGGCTGTCTGTAAGCAAGGACTGGCCTGTCTCCCAAGATCTGTGAGAGTGATGGATCATCCTTCAGGATAGGTTGTAGATCCTTGATGATGCACTGGAGAGGTTTTAGTTGGGGGCTGAAGGTGATGGCTAGTGGCGTTCTGTTACTTTCTTTGTTGAGCCTGTCCTGTAGTAGGTGACTTCTGGGTACTCTTCTGGCTCTGTCAATCTGTTTCTTCACTTCAGCAGGTGGATACTGTAGTTGTAAGAACGCTTGATATATGCCATCATGTGCCAGCAATGCCCCTCTGCCATGTACATTGGCCAAATACAAACTAACATGGCTGCTACTCTGAAACCTGTCAAAGAATAAAGATGTATTTCTGTTCACCATAAATCTGAAATGTCAGATCAGCAAGTGGAATAGTTATACAACTACAAAATGAATGATTCTTATTATAATCTCTAAGGGGCAGATCTAGCTCTCATTGAAATCTTTCTCTAGTGTATGTTTACTATGTTAGGTCAAAGGATGGTTTGCAGTTTGAAAGAAGTGAGGTTTGTGGTCACTGTGATGTGTTCCAGGAGCGAGTTCAACAGTTGTGGACCTGCTTCAGAGAAAGTTCAGTCTCTATCACACACTAGTCTTATTCTTATAGCTGATGCCTCTGTTGTTTCAGTGAAATGTAGCTTTATGGCCATGGAGGGCGAGGCTGTCCTTTATGCCTCAGTTCTGCAAGGATCTATGCATATTAGGGCTGTCGATTAATCGCAGTTAACTCATATGATTAACTCAAAAAAATTAATCGTGATTAATCCCAGTTTTAATGGCACTGTTAATAGAATACCAATTGAAATTTATTAAATAGTTTGGATTTTTCCCTACATTTCCATATATATTGTATTCTGTGTTGTAATTGAAATCAAAGTGTATATTATTTTTGATTTATAAATATTTGTGCTGTAAAAATTATAAAAGAAATAGTATTTTTCAATTCACCTCATTCAAGTACTGTAGTGCAATATCTTTATTGTGAAAGTGCAACTTACAAATGTAGATTTTTTTTTGTTACATAACTGCACTAAAAAAAAAATAATGTAAAACTTTAGAGCCTACAAGTCCACTCAGTCCTTCTTGTTCAGCCAATCGCTAAGGGCACGTCTTCACTGGCGACGTTAAAGCACTGCCGTGGCAGCGTTTTAATGTGGCTTGTGTAGTCGTGGCATAGTGCCAGGAGAGAGCTCTCCCAGTGTTCTAAAAAACCCACCCTGCGAGGGGCGCTGGTGCACTGTCTACACTGGCACTTTACTGTGCTGAAACTTGCAGAGCTCAGGGGTGTGTTTTTTCACACCCCTGAGCAAGAAAGTTGCAGTGCTGTAAAGTGCCAATATAGACAAGCCCTAAGACAAATAAGTTTGTTTACATTTACAGGTTTGTAAAAAAAAAACAAATACATTTGTTTACATTTACGCTGCCCTCTTCTTATTTATGTCACCAGAAAGTGAGAACAGGTATTTGCATTGCACTTTTGTAGCCAGCACTGCAAGGTATTTAAAACCAGATATGCTAAAAATTCGTATGCCCCTTCATGCTTCGGCCACCATTCCAGAGGACATGCTTCCATGCTGATGACGCTTGTTAAAAAAAGGATGCACTAATTAAATTTGTGACTAAACTCCTTGGAGGAGAATTGTATGTCCCCTGCTCTGTTTTACCTGCATTCTGCCATATATTTCATGTTATGGCAGTCTTGGATGATGCCCCAGTACATATTGTTCATTTTAAGAACACTTTCACTGCGGATTTAACAAAATGCAAAGAAGGTACCGATGTGAGATTTCTAAAGATAACTACAGCCAGGGCCAGCTCCAGGCACCAGCTGAGCAAGCTCGTGCTTGGGGCGGTAGATTCTAAGGGGAGGCATTCTGCCCAATGCTAGGGTGGCCCGCCCGCCCTTTTTTTTTTTGGTTCGCCGCTCCGGCCAACCTGTAGGGGGCAGCGGCACGGAGTGCCCTGCTGGGAGCGGGCTGCGCGCTCCATCTGTCCCAGCCGGTGCCAGGTCTGCAGCAAGCCCGGCAGCCCGCGTCCTTCCCTCCCCGCTGATCTTCAATTCACCTGCAGGCGGGAGCTGCATGGAGCCCTCCCAGCAGGTGGCACGGCGGAAGGGACCGAGTGGCGAGCGCCCCGGCTGAAGGAAGCCCTGGCCACTCCCCTTCTCTCTCTCCCCCCCGCTAGCCAGGGCACGCACTCCACTGCCTGGGGGCACGTCTGCAGCGCAGGGAGTCCCGCTAGCCAGCGCGGCCGGGGGAGGCAGCCGCGAGCCGCCAAGTAAGTGGCACTGAAAGTTTGCACCCTGGCTCCAGCTGCCCCGCCCTGACTACAGCACTCGACCCAAGGTTTAAGAATCTGAAGTGCCTTCCAAAATCTGAAAGGGACAAGGTGTGGAGCATGCTTTCAGAAGTTTTAAAAGAGCAACACTCCGATGAGGTAACTACAGAACCCGAACCACCAAAAGAGAAAATCAACTTTCTGCTTGTGGCATCTGACCGAGATAATGAAAATGAACATGCGTCGGTCCACACTGCTTTGGATTGTTATCGAGCAGAACCTGTAATCAGCATGGACGCATGTCCCTTGGAATGGTGGTTGAAGCATGAAGGGAAATATGAATCTTTAGCGCATTTGGCACATAAATATCTTGTGACGTCAGCTACAACAGTGCCATGAGAACACCTCTTCTCACTTTCAGGTGACACTGTAAACAAGAAGCGGGTAGCATTATCTCCTGCAAATGTAAACAAACTTGTTTGTGTGAGCGATTGGCTGAACAAGAAGTAGGACTGAGTGCACTTGCAGACTCTAAAATTTTACATTGTTTTATTTTTGAATGCAGTTATTTTTGTACATAATTCTACATTTGTAAGTTCAACTTTCATGATAAAGAGATTGCACTACAGTACTTATATTAGGTGAATTGAAAAATACTATTTCTTTTGTTTTTTATAGTGCAAATACTTGTAATCAAAAATAAATATAAAGTGAGCACTGTACACTTTGTATTTTGTGTTGTAATTGAAATCAATATATTTGAAAATGTAGAAAACATCAAAAATATTTCAAGAAATGGTATTCTATTATTAACAGTGTGATTAATCTCAATTAATTTTTTAATCACTTGACAGCCCTAATGCATATGCTTAACTTTCATCACGAGTAGTCCCTGTCATGGTTCAGCAAAGGTACCCACCCTCAGCCCTGGTCTACACTGGGGGGGGATCGATCTAAGTTACGCAACTTCAGCTACGTGAATAACGTAGCTGAAGTCGACGTACTTAGATCAACTTACCGTGGTGTCTTCACCGCGGTGAGTCGACTGCTGCCGCTCCCCCGTCGACTCTGCTTGTGCCTCTCGCGGCGCTGGAGTACAGGAGTCGACAGGAGAGGGCTCGGGAGTTAATTTATTGTGTCTAGACTAGACGCGATAAATCGATCCCCACTGGATTGATCACAGCCCGCCAATCCGGCGGATAATGTAGACATACCCTTAGGTTTCTGGCTGCCAAACCATCACATCTCTTGGGTAGAAACCTGACTCTCTCTCTCTCCTGACCAGGTGTGATGCTGTATGATTGAATATGATCATTTATATCATTGATATCACCATTGTTATACAATTGTAACATATCTTGTACAAAGTATATCATGTCAGGCATCAATGGAAAAATTATGAGTAGCTATGTATGATTATCCTGTTTATAAGCATGTATCATCTTTGTTTCTGAAGTTATGAATATTGGCCATGTACTGGTATCTTACGCATATGTTGTATTCCTGGGTAAAAACCCTCACCGCCCCCCACAGAATTTACATTAGGGTCAGACAGCTATGTGTTGATGGCCCATTAAGGACACTCAGCTCACAATGGGCCATAGAAGAAGTTCATCCTGCCCAGTAAGCCTTTCCTATGGATGCCTCAGAAGGAATATGAGTAACAGCTAGTCCTGTGGGTCATCAAAGCATGTAAGGGCATGTGATATGCTCATGTGACCCTGGATTCCATCTTGGGCCAGTAATTTTTCATGCATCCGGGCTGTAGGCTTTGTTTGGGACAGTAAACTTCCATGCACATCGCAGAGGATGTAAAAGGACCCCTGAGAGATCTCCATTTTGTCTTAATTTCCTGCTTCATTTCTCTGAACTGGATTTCTAAGAAGACAGCTTTAAACAAGGACTGATGAATCCTAATCTGTTTGTGAGCTAGTAATTTATTCCATCACTGCTGTGATCCTGATCTATGAACACTGAAAATCAATTGTATGTATATGACCTTGTGATGGGATCCCTGGGGTGCAGCCTTGGACTGTGTGACCACTGAGCCCCCTTAACTCTCCAGCCTGGGCTGTCTCTCACAATGCTTTGCTAGTGACAAGCAGAAAACTCTTCCAGGTGCTGCTATCACTCAGTACAACTGCATGTGGAGCCCCACACCCAGCTAGATTGCATAAATGCTCCCAGAGCCGCTCATGAATCACACAGTGAAAGGCACCCGCCAAATCCCCCCAGCTTCCAGCCTTGTTCCCCAGGAATACACTATCTTGTAATCTGTCCTATTTCTCAGCGGTCTGTCCTGAATTTGGCATCCTCAACTGTGACCCACTGAGGCCAGGTGACACCAGGGTATTTTAAGGCCGAACAGTTCCCTTCCTTCATGGTGTTATTCTCAGCAAAAAGAGTCTGCCTGAACAGACCTGCTTGCTTTCTCTTCAAGACTAATAACGGTGTGACTGCCCAGTTATAAAATTACCACACAGTTCTTCCTATGTAAGCCTACTCTATTCTTAAGGTAAAAGCACTACTGAGAAAACATATTCAAAACAATAAAAGAATCTACATGCCAGCTTACCAAAGATCACCCCAATCCTAACACGGAATCTGGCATGAGCAGGCCTTCGATACGCCACCCAAGGGGTTTTCTTATGGTTTCAAGTTCATCATAGCTTCAGCTCAGAACAAGCACACAGTCTTATGGGGTCTCAACAGGACCACACCTTCCAACCCTTCTCTCAGGATTGGGGCCCTTTGTGGCCCAGGGTTCCTGTCCATTTGCTGGACCTGGAAGAAGGCCCTGAGCCCATTTAAAACCAGGCCACTTATCTAAAAATTATTTATTTGTGTGTTGGCCCCTGGAGAATCCAGTTTGAACTAGTTTATGCAAACCTCTCCCGTTTCAAAAGAGGATAACTGGAGAATTACATTAGCATCCCCCTCCTCCTAGAGGAGTTATTCATACACAATTGCAATTTTAATACAATGGACCCCAAAGGTATTAAACCTAATTCAATGAGGTTTAACTTCATTCAATAGAATTTATCTTAATTCCGTAAGGTTTATGCAGGATATTGTCAGTCTGTCATAGTCCCTCTTAAATCACTGCAACTACTCATGTATATTTAAAGTAAAGTATCCTTTAAGGTATTTAGGTGCCTAGCTCCCAAGGATTTCAGTGGGAGTAAGGCATCTATCTCTGAGGATCTGGGCCATAGCGTTTTTAGGACTGGGACATAGGGTTTGATCTAGCTCACACTGAAGTCAATGGCAAAACTTCAGCTGATTTCAGTGGTGCAGGATTGGGCCCTAAGTTAACAACTGTACTAAATAACTTAGGTCCAGAATCCAAAGATATTTAGACTCCTAACCTCCATTGAGATAAATGGAAGCTAGGAGCCTAAATACTTGGAGAGGAGGGCAGGCGGTTGTATAGTGGATATAGCAGTGGTCTGTGCTCTTGTTGGCTTTCCTGCAGCTCCACCAGACGCCTGAGCATGTCAGTTTGCTCCCCCATTAGCCTCAACATTGCATCCTGCCTCATCTCATTGAGGTCACTTAATGCTTTCCTGGACTCTGCCACTGAATGCCTCCATGCATTCAACTGTGCCCTATCAGTGCAGGAGGACTGCATGAGCTCGGAAAACATGTCATTGTGAGTGCGTTTTTTCACCTTCTAATTGGCGATAACCTCAGGGACAGAGATGATAGGGGGAGCATAGAAACATTTGCACCTGCGGGGGGATAAAAAGGGAGAGTAAAATTTAAGATGATCCATTTCTGAAAACAAAAAGGAGACTCTTTCACAGTGAATCAAGCAATTCACAGCAGACAGCACATGTGCTTTAGGTACAAGGTCGCATTTTGCCTTTTATATTGAGTGCCAGCCGGTATGGTGACACATCACACACAGCTGGGCAACAGAATTCGTTTCCAAGCAACCATGGTAAGCGGGTTTGGCTTCTAATGCCTTGATAACATGTGGGAATGTTTTCAAACTGCAGTGCCCTTCTTTCCCATAGTAAGCAATGCCGGTTGGGTTTGCCATTTAAAAGGAGGGGCTGTGGTTTTCGGGTGGATGTGCAGCACACATCCTCCTCCCGCCCCTCCGCATGGTTACCCCCCCACTGCTGCATGGCTATTCTCAGGGATGATCCCTTTTAGCCAAGTGCAAACAGCCCAGCATGAACGGGGTCCTTTTACTGTTCCCTTACAAAAATTCTCCTATTTCAACCAGGTGACCATGAATGATATCACTCTCCTGAGGCTAACACAGAAAGATATAGACTGAATGTTGTTTGAATGCGACCAAAACCCAGGACAAAGCTGCCATGCTTTGTGCTGCAATGATTCCAGACTGCTTGTTACTGGCTTGGCGTGGTAAAGTGTCCTACCGTGGAGGACGAAACAAGGCAGCCCTCCCAAGAAAACTTCTGCAAAGGTTTTCAGAGTACCTCCAGGAGAGCTTCATGGAGATGTCCCTGGAGGATTCCCGCTCCATCCCCAGACACATTAACAGACTTTTCCAGTAGCTGTACTGGCCATGAATGCATCCCAAGTCTTCAGGGCAAATCAAACAGTAAACACTATTTAAACCCTGTACTGTAGCTACAAATGTGCACTCACCAGAGGGGCCTTCTCTGCCTTCAGGGTCGAGGATCCCGCCTTGGGAGGATATTGGGTCCAGGGTGATGAAAAGGTCCTGGCTGCAGGGGAGAAGGGATTCACCACTTGCCTGCTGTGCATTCTCCTCCTCCTCTTCCTCATCCATAAAATCATCCTCTGTGTTGCATGAGACTCACCCCTTGCAGGTGTCCACAGACAGTGGTGAGGTAGTGGTAGGGTCCCCCCCTAGAATGCCATGCAGCTGATCACTGAAGTGGCATGTATGGGGCTCTGACCCAGAGCGACCGTTTGCCTCCTTTGTCTTTTGATAGGTTTGCCTGAGCTCCTTGACTTTCACATGACTCTCCTGTGTGTCCCTGTTGTAGCCTCTGTCCATCATGTCCTGTGCGATTCTGGCATATATATTAGCATTTCTTCTTTTTGATCAGAATTCTGCCTGCACAGATTCTTCTCCCCATACAGCAATTAGATCCAGTGTCTTCCGTTCGCTCCATGCTGGAGCTCATTTGCAATTCTGGGGACTGCATGGTCACCTGTGCTGCTGAGCTCCCCACGCTGACCAAACAGGAAATGAAATTCAAAAGTTCCCAGGGCTTTTCCTGTGTACCTGGCTAGTGCATCGGAGTTGAAAGTGCTGTCCAGAGCAGTCACATTGGAGCACTCTGGGATAGCTCCCGGAGGCCAATAATGTTGACTTGCATCCACACTACCCCAAAATCGACCCAGCAAGGTCGATTTTAGCGCTACTCCCTAGCCAGGGAGGAGTACAGAAATCGATTTTAAGAGCCCTTTAGGTCGACGGAACGGGGTTGCTTGTGTAGACACATTCATTATAAAATCAACCTAACGTGGCTAAATTCGACCTAACCCTGTAGTGTAGACCAGGGCTTAGTAACTTCACTGCATGTTTGTTTGTTAACTACAAAGGACTTGGCAGGGCTCAGCTACCAACATCTAAACAAGACAAGACATTTTGAAAAAAATGTACATAGGTTCAAATTCCAACCTCCCCACCCCCATCCACACACTTGCACTGTATTTCAGATACATCTACGCAGTTTATCACTGTCTTCATTAAATTAGTAGGTTTATAATTAATGTTGTTATTAGAACAAATGAGTTTAATGACAAATTATCTGTGATAAGTTTTGATCTGCAAAGGTTTATAATGTAGATCGTTATAGAGACATTTACCCGTTATGGCTGATGTGAATAACTGAAGGAAAATGAGTTCAACTACCACCGAGTTTACATAATGAAGTAAACTGTAGAATCCGTTAATGTTAATATCGATCTTATCTACAATAATATATGGCCTACATTTGAAAAATAACATCAGTAAATTAACATACTGTTTCAACTGTTCATATTTTCCTGGCTCTACCAAGATAAGACAATTACATTCCTGTATTAACTTTAATAATATTGATACTGATACAGAAAAGGCAATTTGCATAATGGGAGCCAACTGCAGAATTGATCTTATTTAGTATTGATCCTATTTTTTCATAAGATGCTGCCCTCTATTCGAAAGATAATATCTGTAATAAATTCTCATTAACACATTTCAGATGATGACATCCAGAGAGAAATATCACATCCATGCCCTTTTCATATATTAGCTTTTAAGTCAATATTATAATAACAATAGTTGATTAAATAATATTTTTAGATGTGAGATTTTGCTTCTTGAGAGTAGGTTTTTGATGGGTAGGCACAAGCTGAAAATGAAATTCTCTCAAGTTGCAAGAGTGTGTATGTTGCGTCCTTGAGTGACAGAATGGGCAGGTTTCCCCTGAGAAACAAAAGGGTTGACACCTAATTTCTTTCCCTTTGCTATACTTGTCAAATGAGAATCTAAGGCCAGGTTTATACTAGTCACTTTGCCAGCATTGCAATGTCAGTTAGATGTGTGATTTTTGTGTAATATTTCTATGCAGCAAAAGCCCTAGTGTATGTGCACTTATACAGGCATAAAAGGGCTCTTGCTGAGGCAGCTTATTTCACTCACCAAATCGATATGAGATATTCCAGCAAAACTTTGTAGCATAGACTAGGGTCTAAGGCATTTCTATCTATTTGTGAGATTCACTATTAAAGGAAAGCAATTTTGGCATAAACTGATAACACTGATACAGACAACTATGAACTTTTGGGAGAAGCTCATAAACAAATCAAAACAAAAAGACAGTGTTGCCCAAACCCATTTCAGACTAAGGCTCTGATCCCACAAAGACTTACACATGTGAACCATTCCACTGAACCAGAAGCCTGGTCTAACCAGCAGCAGCATGTGAGCAGACTCAGTGGGTGCTGACCAATGCACAATTAATTGCGGATTGAAGGCTAAACTCTTATCAGTACCACAGGCCCAATCCATGGCTGCATTGTACCTGACATAGTCACCTCTGGGCAAACCAAGTGTGGAGTGCTACCAAATCAGACTGATAACATTACTATGTTTTTGTCTAGGTACTTGGCTTCCCTTCCCTAACAAGATAATGGTGGGTGAACTCCTGTAATGACAGGTTGCAGCTCTGAGCCAAGGGGATGGAAGAAAGAGAAAGCAGGGGAAGTCCTGTAAAGTAGCTGGATAAGTATGAGCTGGAGAGCATGGCAAAGGGGAAATGGGAAAACAGGAAAGCTCCTGTAATGCTATGGTGGGGAGCTGGTGCAACTAGAGGAATGTGAAAGCATCTTATAATACTGCAACATGGATGTGAGACAGGGAATGAGAACACAGAAGAGAGGTAAGAAAGCATGGCCGCTCCTGTAATGCTGCAGGACAAAGCTGTACCAGGAAAGCAGGGAAGGTTTTTGCAGTTTGCATCGTGGAAGAGCTATCCCAAAACTGGCAATAATCCAGGTAACCACACTGGTTAGGGCTGGTCTAGTTTTCCATATGACCTGCCTGGAAACAGGTACCTTTCATTGGTATGATTCTCTCTCTGGCTCTGTAGAGCTACCAATAAAATAGCCCGTCCCCTATACCACACAGGATTAGGTTTGTAGAGTGCCGTTTGGGAGAGCAACTGGACAATGAAGTGCTCCAGCCCCTGGAGAAGGGCAAAAGGAGAGGGAGAGGCATCACTACCAGGCTAGGGGGACAGAGCTGCAAGATGCCTGCCAACCAGGAACAGCCCAGGGCAGGAAAGGGCTGCAGTGCAGCCAGCACCCCAAGAGCCATCAGTTCACCCAGGCCGCTTTAATCCCCTCTCTGAGGCCCCCACCTCTTTAACCCCTCACCTAAATCCCCATCTCGCCTCAGATCACCTGAGTTTCCTGCCCCACCCCATCACCTCTCTAACCTAACCCATCCCTTCCATTGGGCCCCTGACCTCCCACATGCCTAACCCATCCTGTCCCCCAAACCCCACCATCCTAACGCTGCTAACCCCCCACCTCTCCAAACCCCTCCAACTTCCCTCCCCAAACCTCTCTGAGCCCCCCATCTTCCCAAACCCATCTAACTCCTCCACCTCTCCAAACCCGTCACCTGCCTCTTATCCCCCACTTCCCCAAACCCCTCTAACCTCCCTGAGCCCCCCACCTCCCCAACCCCACCTCTCCAAACCCCTCAACCCCCACCTCCCCAAACCCCTAACCTCCCTGATCCCCCTACCTCCCCAACCCTTGTCAATCCCTCTAACCCTCCCACCTCTCCAAATGCCTCTCGCCCCCCTAAGCCCCACCTCCCAAACCCCTCTACTCTCCCCGTCCCCGACTTCGCTCCAGCCCCTCCCCTCCGGCTCGTCCTGTCTCGTAACTCCAAGTCCGCCCCACCGCTCTATTGACCCTGCCTGGCCGCCGTCCTTTTAGCGCCTGCGCAGTGTGGGCGGAGGGGAGCTGATGGCGATGTTGGGGGTGCGCGGTGCCCGCTGGCTGCGGGCGGCGACCCTGCTACGCGCGGCGGGGGGGCGGACAGCCCCGCTGGGGGCCCGAGCAGGTCAGCGAGCGTGCGGCGTCCTGTGCCGCGGGTGACGGGGCAGCGCAGCCCCGGGGCGGGGCAGGCCTGACGGGGGGTGTCCTTGGGAGTCTGCGGCGCCGGGCTCAGTGGAGCGAGGGTGGCTTGGGGCTCTTGGGTGCCCCTGGGGGAGGGGGCTGCGCGTCCTTTAATGGGGGAAGTCTCCTGTGTATCCCTGGATCGTTGTCGGTGATTCAGTGATTGCATAATCAGGTGTGGAGGAGCTGCCTTCCCTCGCGCCTCCCCAGCCCCCGACCTGGATTCTTGTGTCTGATGCCCCCGATGCAAGTAATTTCCCCCTAACCTCGGGGTGGGGGGATCCTGTGAAGCAGTCCCTCCTTTCACTGTCTACTATGTATTGGGGTGCAACCATCATCGGCTGCTACTGACTGTGCCTCTGCCCTGAACATAAGAACGGCCACACTGGGTCAGACCAAAGGTCCATCTAGCCCAGTATCCTGTCTTACAACAGTGGCCAATGCCAGGTGCCCCAGAGGGAATGAACAGAATAGGTAATCACCAAGTGATCCATTCCCTGTCACCCATTCCCAACTTCTGGCAAACAGGCTAGGGACACCAGCCCTGCCAATCCTGGCTAATAGCCATTGATGGACCTATCCTCCATGAACTTACCTTGTTGTGATGAGACTCCCAAAGAGCTCTGACTTGTGTTTTCTGCCTTCAGCTTCGGACTTGCCCAAGCACTTAATGCCTGGACCTTACCCCAAGACCCCAGAGGAAAGGGCAGCTGCTGCTAAGAAATACAACATGAGGGTGGAGGACTATGAGCCATATCCGGATGATGGCATGGGGTGAGCTACATTAAAGCACTGAGATCATTAGCTCCTTGAAGAAAGGCAAGATCAGGTATCAGCTGGTACCAGGCTTCAGGGAAGAGCTATTTAATAGTATATAAAACACTTACAACTGAAATACTTGAGGTACCCTGCTGCAATATTAAAACACTTAATGTAACCCTCAACACTCCAAAAAGGCAGTGTTCTCTAAAAGGTTTAAATAAAAACAAGTCACTGGAGCAACGCATTATGGAGGGTGGAGAAAGTAATGTTGGGATGGTTGTATAGGCACTGGACTGGGACGCAGAAGATCTGGGTTCAATTCCAGGCTTTGCCACAGACTGTATGACCTTGAGCAAGATCGACTGTATGACCTTGAGCAAGTCATTCTCCATGCCTTAGTTCCCTGTCTGTGAAATGGGGATAATATGTCCCTTCTTCACAGGGGTCTTGTGTGGCTAAATTAATATTTGTGAGGTGGTCAGTTTCTATGACAATGGGGACACAAATACCTGGAATATGGTGTTAATGGTGATCCAGCTGCAAAATGCCTTTCAAATTAAATGCTTTAAATGTGGGGAGGGATGGCTTGAGATAGTCACAAGGAGAGAGGAGGAGAATCTGTGCATATTCCAGTAGCACTTGCAATTTGTATAAAGACAAAATAAATAAACCAGGGGAAGAGGATACACCATATAAGCAAGGTTTCAGAGTAGCAGCCTTGTTAGTCTGTATCCGCAAAAAGAACAGGAGTACTTGTGGCACCTTAGGCCTTGGCTACACTTACCCGCTAGTTCGACGGCTGGAAATCGAACTTCTGGGTTCGACTTATCGCGTCTAGTCTGGACGCGATAAGTCGAACCCGGAAGTGCTCGCCGTCGACTGCGGTACTCCAGCTCGGCGAGAGGAGTACCGCGGAGTTGACGGGGGAGCCTGCCTGCCGAGTGTGGACCAAGGTAAGTTCGAACTAATTCGAACTAAGGTACTTCGAACTTCAGCTACGTTATTCACGTAGCTGAAGTTGCGTACCTTAGTTCGAATTAGGGGGGTAGTGTAGACCAAGCCTTAGAGACTAACAAATTTATTTGAGCATCAGCTTTCGTGGGCTACAGCCCACTTCTTCTTAGTAAGCAAAGTCATCAGTATGAAGGCAAGCAATGCCACGTTAGTTAATGTGTTTTTAAAATGTATTTACAAAATACTGTAGGTTCAAGAGCTACTATAGCTAATAATTTTCTTGCTCTGCTATTCCATTTTAATAGATTTTCCTAATGAGCTGTACCATACAATGGATATAAATCATTTCTTTTTTATTTGTATTTTATTTGTATATTTCCAACAGGTATGGTGATTATCCCAAACTTCCTGACAGATCTCAACATGAGAAAGACCCCTGGTATCAGTGGGACTACCCCAGTCTGAGACAAAACTGGGGAGAGCCGGTAGGGATGGTGGATCTTTTTGCCTCTAACTTGCTAAATTAGTGCTGTTTCTACTGAGCATTAATGTTCAACTAGAATAATATTTATGTAATACTTTACCATCTCACACCAATGTTTGGAAAGGAAATCTTAGGCTAAGAAAGTCAGGGTAAATCCCTATTCTGCTCTCCCTCTTCCCCTCCCCCATCAATCCCAACAAAGGTCAAAGGATTTTCAGTGTCCATGCAGATGAGACAGGGCCTCTGTATCTTAGTATCTTCCATAGTAAGGTGAAGGGCTGAGTCAACCATACTGGGATTTGAACATGTATCAAAGAGTCTTAACTGCTTCAGATCTGATGTCTGCATCACTAAACCATCCTTTCTGCTAGATCACAGAAGTTCATGCCCTTTCAGCCCAGTGGGTCCTACCACTTCTGTCACTGGTTCTGGGGTTGCTTTTCAATGGATTAGGTGCTGGGTGGCCTTTTCCCTAGAAACTTCCTTTCTGACACTAGAAAAGGAGACTTAAGAAGAGCCAACTCCCAATGATTAGTAACTCTTGCTGGTAAGGGAATGTGAGGTTTCTGTAGGTGGTTGAAACTGAACCATAATTATTTCACTTGGTTGATGACATGAGCTGTCCCTAAGCAATAGAACTAGAGGGAAAACAAGCTTTTGTGTGTGTACTGGGGATTCCAAAGTGCTTGGTTGAAAAAATTGATTATAATGGAGGGATGACTAAAAGTAACTCAAGGCAATGTTTTTGCCCTGTAGCAATGCTGCGACTTGAATTTACGTTGAGTAGTTATCTAATCTCTCTCAGTACATCCTGTCATGTAGTGAGGATCATAGGTGCAGTATAGAAAGGCTTGGGAATTGTCAGCTTGGCTATTGAGCTTTTAAAAGCAATGGTGCATGAGAAGTGTTGCAGTAATTTGAGATACCTATGTGCTTTGGCTCTCTCTAATGCTGAGAAGGCTTTGTATTGATATTTGGGGTTGTGGTAATTTCCCATTGCACATACTGTCTCTTGGTCACAGTGGAGCACAAGTGCTTTCAGTGAGAAGTGTTGGAAATAGTAAAAACTGCCCTCTTACTTGTAAGAGATGGTTTTGTTTGTAATGGTGAGAGTCTGGCTCCCCTGGTGTTAGATCAGACAGCTATGCAGTCAGGCCCACCATCAGCCACCATCTGAAGTAATGAACTAGGAAAGTGAAGACAGTATGTGATCAGAAACATTGAGTTGTCTGCATTCTGGTTGTGTTCTGCTTAGCTGCTCATGTTTAAAATGCTTGACTTTTAGCTTCTAGGGTGAAAGTCCCTCTTGAATGAGAAGCTTAAATGTGCATCTGTTCAAGCAATTGTATTCAGCCTGTGGAGGTCATAGGATAACTCCCATCCCATCCTTAATCTGTTAGAGGTGCCTGGTGCATTATAGACAAGTATGTAGATAAGGAACCTGTTTTAAAGTAGCAGGAAATCACTTGTGATTTTTTTGCTGCTCTAACTCCACTCAGCAATATACATCTGTGGGGTCCTCAAATGCCAGGAACTCCCCACAAACTATTGTATCAATTCCTGCTGTGCCTTTTTGTGAAGTACCATGAGAACAAAAGAGGTTCTGAGCCACAGTTGAAGTGGTTGTGGGTGGATAAATGTGGGTTCACGATATTTTTTTGAAAAATGAAGTAATATCATCTAATTGTTTGAGCAGAAAGCTGGAACTCAGGGCTCCTAAGTTCTGTCCTTGACCACCATCAACTCACCCTGACCTTGGACAAGTCACTTAGTTTCTCTGACTGTATCCCCATCTGTAAAATTAGGGTAAAATTTTCCTTCTGGTAGCATTGTGATTTCTAATGTCTGTAAACTGCATTATGTTTCTCGGATGAAGAGCCAGAGAGGTGTAGAGTACTACTGGAATAATATAACCGAGCCTCTCCTTGTATTGTTTAGATGCACTGGCACTTGGACATGTTTCTCCGGAGCCGTGTTGACACGTCCCCCACTGTTGTATCCTGGCACATCATGCGCAATCAGGTCTTCCTCTTTATTGGTTTCATGCTGTTTATGTTCTGGCTTGGAGAAATGTACCCATCCTACATGCCTGTGGTGAGTAATGAGGTGGGGCAGGGGGAAGAGGTCTCCTAAGAACCGTTGCTGCATGCCACTGCCAGATGCCCAGAGCAGTGTCCTATTGAGGTTGAATATCTTGGGGATACGAAGGCCCCGCTGCACCAGCGGTGTGGCTTTGGACAAGTCACTTAGGCCCAAGTCCTCAGAGGTACTTAGGCACGTAACTCCTGTAGAAGTCAATAGGAATTAGATGCTAAAATACCTTTCAGGCTGTTGGCCTAAGTGTCTCAGTGCCCCACTGTCCCCATCTGTAATAGTGAGAGAACGTTTGCTTCAGAGTGGTGCTGTGAGGGTTGCATGATGCATCAAAGAGACGAAACACTCTGTGAGCATGAAGTATTTGCCCGCAGGTTTTCTAAGTTGCCTGTTTGAATGTGCTGAGTTTGCTGCTTCACAGCTATGTTCCTCTGCAGGGACCGAAGCAGTATCCTTACAATAACCTGTACCTGGAGCGAGGGGGCGATCCAAGCAAAGAGCCCCCAGAGGTGAAGAACTATGAAATCTGAAAGATGCATGGAAATGTAGCTCTTCTCCTGGGATATTTACATGGGGGGGTCCTTCAGAGGGTTCACTGCAGGATGCACTAACCAATTGTTCTCTTAGAAATTTACTCTTAATGAAATATATTGTGAAAACTCTTGTGGTGGATTTCTTTTCTTTGAAGAGGTTATAAAGTGGGCAATGAAGTTACAGTGACTCCACCATTGTCTCGGAGCAGGGGTAGAATTCCCTTGTGTACAGGATGGTGCTTCAGGAAGAAGTCCAGAGGTATTGATCCTTATGAATCTGTGTGTAAGATGGACACTGGAATTCTTTAGATAAGTCTGATTCCAGTGCCAGCTACCAAGGTCGTCCTTGGAGCTGTTGGAAGGAGAAGAAAGTAAAACAGAATTCAATTAAATGTTCAAAGATGGACACAACTTCTTTGGGGTTATTAAACTCTGCCATGATGCCATCTATACTATGAATAATTGTACTTCCTCATTGGGTTGGCTCTTCTCTCTTGGCCCTCCTCAGGCAGCAACCACAATAAAAGTTTGAGTTGCCTTATGTACTGGTGGATTAGGATCACAGAAGAACCTAGCCTTTGAAGCGATACACCTCACTAGATAAACCTTCCATCCCTCACACAGGGCAAAATCTCCCTCTAATCTTATACCCATTTTGAGCAGTACTGCTGCTTCCCACAGTCTGCCACTTTAGTGTAGGAGTGACCTATTGCTGTGTCTTATTGACCTTGGCTGTTGAGGGCATGGTTGGTCTTCTGAACTCAGTTATTTCCCAATGTTTTAGAGAGTTTAAGGAGTGTATGTAGTAGCATTGTATTTTATTTTCCTTAAATAATTTCAGTGTGTTGCCTTTTGCCTGGAAGTAAACAAAAGCATTTTCTAAAGTTCTTAGACCTCCAAACTGTGGTAAGTCTTCAGCGGGTGTTTGAAACTATAGTAAAGAACAGAACTATTAGACACAGATGAATACAATATGCGTGGGAATAGTCAACATAGCATTTGTAAAGGGAAATCATGCCTCACTAATCTATTAGAATTCTTTAAGGATGTCTACAAGCACATAGACAAGGATGATCCAGTTGATTTAGAGTACTTGGACCTTGTCAAAAGCTTTCTGAAAGTCCCACACCAAAGGCTGTTAAGCAAACTAAGCAGTCATGGGATAAGAGGGAAGGGCCTGTCCTGGATCAGTAACTGGTTTAAAAAATAGGGAACAAAGGGAAGAATAAATGGTCAGTTTTCACAGTGGAGAGAGGTAAATAGAGGAGTCCTCCCAAGGATCTGTACGGGGATCTGTGCTGATCAACATATTCATAGATGATCTGGAAAAGGGGTGAAACAGTGAGGTGGCAAAGTTTGTAGACAATACATAATTACTCAAAATAGTTAAATCCAAAGCAGACTGCAAAGATGGGGATCTCCCTAAATTAGGTAACAAAAGGGCAGATGAAATTGAACATTGATAAATGCAAAGTAATGCACACTGGAAAACACAATCCCAATTATACACACAAAATAATGGAGTTTAAATTAGCTGTTACCACTCAAGAAAGAGATCTTGGAGTCATTGTGAATAGGTTTCTGAAAATATCTGTTCAAGGTGCAGTGGCAGTCAAAAAAAGCTAACAGAAAGTTAGGATCCATTAGGAAAGGGATAGATAAGACAGAAAATATAGTGCTATTATATAAATTCATGGTATACTTACACCTTCAATACTGCATACAGTTCTGGTCACCCCATCTCAAGAAAGATATATTGGAAAATATACAGAGAAGGACAACAAAAATGGTTAGGGGTATGGAACAGCTTCCATATGAAGAGAGATTAAAAAGACTGGGACTGTTCATCTTAGAGGAGAGATGACAGAGGTCTGTGAAATGATGACTGGTGGGGAGAAAGTGAATAAGGAAGTGTTTTTACCCCTCTGCATAACACAAGAACCAGGACTCACCCAATAAAATTAATAGGCAGCAGGTTTAAAACAAATATAAGGAAATACTTCTTCATTTAACATACAATCAACCTGTGGAACTTGTTGCCAGGGGATGTTATGAAGGCCAAAACTATATCTAAGTTCAAAAAAGATGTAGATAAGTTCATAGAGGATAGATAGGCAATGGCTATTAGCCAAGATGGTCAGGGTCACATTCTCATGTTCCAGTTGTCCATAAATCTCTGACCACTAGAAGCTGGGAGTGGGTGATGGAATTGATCGCTCAATAATTGTCCTGCTCTGTTCATTCACTCTGAAGCATCTGCAAAGAGAACAGGAGTACTTGTGGCACCTTAGAGACTAACAAATTTATTAGAGCATAAGCTTTCGTGGACTACAGCCCACGTACTCCTGTTCTTTTTGCGGATACAGACTAACACGGCTGCTACTCTGAAATCTGAAGCATCTGGCACTGTCTCATAGACTTTAAGGTCAGAAGGGACCATTATGATCATCTGGTCTGACCCCCTGCATGATGCAGGCCACAAAGCCGTCCCCACCCTTTCCCTTGACTCTGCTGTTGAAGTCCCCAAATCCTGTGGCTTAGAGACTTCAATTGGCAGAGAATCCTCCTGCTAGCGATCCCTGCCCCATGCTGCAGAGGAAGGCGAAAAACCTCCAGGGCCTCTGCCAATCTACCCTGGAGGAACATTCCTTCCCGACCCCAAATATGGCGATCAGTAAAACCCCGAGCATGTAGGCAAGAGTCTCCAGCCAGACCCTTGTTAGCCATTATACTATTTACCTGCCATGGCACGGTATTCCTTTGACTAAAATCATGTTTTTCCATTAAACCATTCCCTCCATAAACTTATCTAGCTTAATCTTAAAACCAAACAGGTCCTTCGCCCCCACCGTTTCCCTCGGAAGGCTTCTCCAATATTTCACCCCTCTGACGGTCAGAAACCTTCGTCTAATTTCAAGCCTAAACTTCCCCACGGCCAGTTTATATCCATTCATTCTCATGTCCACATTAGTACTGAGCTGGAATAATTCCTCTCCCTCCCTGGTATTTATCCCTCTGATATATTTAAAGAGAGCAATCATATCCCCCCTCAGCCTTCGTTTGGTCAGGCTAAACAACCCGAGCTCCTCTAGTCTCCTTTCATACGACAGGTTTTCCATTCCTCTGATCATCCTAGTGGCCCTTCTCTGTACCCGTTCCAGTTTGAGTTCATCTTTTTTAAACATGGGAGACCAGAACTGCACACAGTACTCCAAATGAGGTCTCACCAGCGCCTTATACAACGGGAGCAGCACATCCTTATCCGTAATAGATATACCTCGCCTAATGCATCCCAAGACCGCATTGGCTTTTTTCACCGCCACATCACATTGTCGACTCATAGTCATCCTGCGGTCTACCAGGACCCTGAGGTCTTTCTCCTCCTCGGTTACTTCTAACCGATGCGTCCCCAGCTTGTAACTAAAATTGTTGTTAGTCATCCCTAAATGCATCACCTTACACTTTTCACTATTAAATTTCATCCTATTTCTGATACTCCAATTCACAAGGTCATTCAAGTCTTCCTGCAGAATATCCCTATCCTCCTCTGAATTGGCAATACTGCCCAGCTTTGTGTCATCCGCAATCTTTATCAGCCCACTCCTACAATTGGTTCCGAGGTCAGTAATAAATAGATTAAATAAAATGGGTCCCAAAACCGAACCTTGAGGAACTCCACTGGTGACCTCCCTCCAACCTGACAGTTCACCCTTCAATACGACCCGCTGCATTCTCCCCATTAACCAGTTCCTTATCCACCTCTGGATTTTCATATCGATCCCCATCTTTTCCAGTTTAGCCAATAATTCCTCATGCGGTACAGTATCAAACGCTTTACTGAAATCAAGGTATATTAGAATCCACCGCATTTCCCTTATCTAATAAGTCCGTTACTTTCTCGAAGAAGGAGATCAGATTGGTTTGGCACGATCTGCCCTTCGTAAAACCATGTTGTAATTTGTCGCAATTGCCATTGACCTCAAGGTCCTCAAGTACTTTCTCTTTCAGAATTTTCTCCAGGACCTTGCACACTACAGATGTTAAACTAACAGGCCTGTAGTTACCCGGGTCACTTTTTTTCCCTTTCTTGAAAATAGGAACCACATTAGCTATTCTCCAGTCTAACGGAACCACCCCCGAGTTTACAGATTCATTAAAAATTATCGCTAAGGGGCCTGCTATTTCCCATGCCAATTCCTTCAATATTCTCGGATGAAGATCATCCGGTCCGCCCGACTTAGCCCCATTAAGGTGTTCAAGTTTGGTTTCTACCTCGGATGCTGTAATCCCCCCTCCTGTATCCCCCTCTGTCACACTGCTAGTATTCCTAATCCCTTCATTTGGCCTCATTAAACACCGATGCAAATATTCGTTAAGATATTGTGCCATGCCTAGATTATCCTTAATCTCCTCTCCAGCTATAGTCTTCAGCGGTCCCACTTCTTTCTTTGCTTTCTTTCTATTTATATGGCTGTAAAACCTCTTACTATTGCTTTTAATTCCCCTCGCAAGGTCCAACTCTACACGGCTTTTGGCCTTTCTCACTCTATCTCTACATGCTCTGACTTCACTAAGGTAAGTTTCCTTACTGATCCCTCCCCTCTTCCACTCTTTGTATGCTTTCTGTTTTTTCCTAATCGCCCCTTTGAGACGGTCGCTCATTCAGCTCGGTCTAAATCTCTTGCTTACTAACCTTTTTCCCTTTTTTGGGATACAGGCCTCCAACAGCTCATGCAGCTTTAATTTAAAGTAATCCCAGGCATCATCTGCCTTTAGATCCATTAATACGTTTGCCCGATCCACTTCCCTTACCAGTCCTCTTAATTTGTTAAAATTAGCCTTTTTAAAATTATAAACCCTAGTCTTTGATTTAATTCTGTTACTCCTTCCATTTAGTTTAAACCGAATTAGCTCATGATCACTGGAGCCCAAGTTGTCCCCTACAACCACTTCCTCAACGAGGTCCTCACTACTCACCAAAACCAAATCCAAAATGGCCTCCCCCCTCGTCGGTTCAGCTACCACTTGATGAAGGAATTGATCAGCAAGCACATCTAGGAACATCTGAGCCCTATTATTGCTACTAGCGTTTGTTCTCCAATCTATATCTGGGAAGTTAAAGTCCCCCATAATCACACAGTTCCTATTAGTATTTACTTCCCTAAACACATTAAATAGTTCTTTATCCATATCCTGGGTTGATCCCGGCGGTCTATAGCACACCCCAAGCACTATCCCTGGAGAGGCTCTAGTAGTTCTTTTACCCAGTGTGAGTATTGCCCAGACGGACTCCGTCTTATCTATTCCATCAACTATTATTTCTTTACAGCTTATCTCATTATTGACATACAATGCCACCCCCCCACCTTTACCTTTGTTCCGGTCTTTCCTAAACAGCGCATACACTTCCATACCTGTATTCCAGTCGTGACTGCCATTCCAACTGTCACTGTTGGAAGACAGGATACTGGGCTGGATCAGTGGTTCTCAACCTATTTATGCGGCCTACATTGTGTTAGGCGGGCCACATCCAAAACTATATGGCCCAGAGGATGTCATGGGCCGCAGCTGTGTGCTGACTGGGCCGCAGGTTGAGAATCACTGTGCTAGTATGGACATTCTTATGTGCGGGGTTTGTAAGAAATGGAGGAGGTATGTCCAAAGATACATTGCTTCACTCAATACTGATATGCAGCCAGGTCTTGGGTGGAACATTACACCTAGTCTGTGCTAATGATGCAACAGAACATTTTAAGAGAGAAAGTGGCAAATAAAATGGTAGGAGCTGTTGAGGCAAAATTATAGGAACTAAAAGTGAAATTGCCAGAAAAGGGGGTAATATCTCTACTCTTATAGTTACAAGATTTGCACGGAATGTAAGTGAAGGTGATCTGGGCTTTGCATCTCAGCCAAAAGACTGCAAAGCTCTAAGCATTGTGTTCCATCGCCTCATGGTTTTGCACTGGCTCTGAGGCTGCGGTCTCTGTTACTGAATCACCAAAACCACTTTTCCCAGGCTGCATTTTCAGGAGAGGTTTCTCATCCCTGTATTTTCAAGGGACACTTCTGCTTGGGTGATGAGTTTTTACATGATCATGGACTCCAGCTGCAATATCACAAAACACTTTATTTTAATAGATTAAGAAAAAATACAAATAGGTTTTTACAGGCAGTGATAAAGACTGAACAGAATGACAAAATTTGCCTGCTCTGTGGATCATGGGTATGTCCTGTTTTGTAATGGATACAGTGGAATGACACTGAAAAACTGTTTGCTCTAATGCAGGAAAAGGGGCAGTGAAAATAACAAAACTGAGCAGTTTCTGAGCTTAGGTTCCAAGGTGCCTCCTAAACCACCCTCATACATTACCTAAAGTATTACCTAGCTATTTGAAAAACAAAATTAAAAACCCCAAAAGTTATAACAGTAAAAGTTAAGTCCATGATCTTAGATAGGGCTCACCAGGCCTGAGTCCAGCCTGACTTGACTAAATCAGCTGGGATATCAGCTCTTCTGTGCTGTTAGATGCTCTCAGATGTAACTGATCACCAGAGTAGTCCCATTGTGATCAATGTTACTATTTGGGTTAATTTTGCTAGTGTGAGCAAAGGTGTTGCATTCTGGCCCCTAATAACAACATGACAGTAGTGCTCACAGGCCCCAGAGGGGATCTGAGTCCTCATGGTGCTAGGTGCTTTACAAACAGGAAGAACATCCCTTCTTGAAGCGTGTACAACCTCTATGGAGATTATAGTTCAAATAAAATAGGGCTGGATTCTCTGTTAAAGTTAAGCCCAAGGTTTCCTTTGGCAGTGAGAAGGATATGTGTAGTATGAGTGAAAGGGGATAATACCCTGCTTGTAGGGTGACCAGATGTCCTGATTTTATAGGGACAGTCCTGATTTTGGGGTCTTTTTCTTATATAGGATCCTATTACCCTCCACCCCCTGTCCCGATTTTTCACACTTGCTGTCTGGTCACCCTACCTGCTTGTGACTGCAGTGCAAGTGGATATGCAAGTGGGTTTATGCCTCGTATCCAGGAGGCATTGGCAGCTAATGCCCCAATGGGGTGGAACGGTAAGGATAGGAGGGTTAGTATCTCACTGGAAGTGTCATATACAGTGGGGGTCTTTGAGGAAGCACATAGAGGGATAGTTTGGGGTGCAAGGAAACATACAGGCATACCAATATTGGGCTAAAGCTCTGGGTGTCCCCCTCCGCACAGTAATTGAATGCTCCAGTGGAATACAACAGGGAGCAGTGGGTTAATGTACATGTGGGGGGGGGGGTGGGGGAGGGAGCAAGTGGGGGCGGGGCCTCAGGGAAGGGGCGGGGTAGGGGTGTTCCCTTTTGTACAATTAGTTGGAAAGCGTAGGCCTTGGGGGTTGATGCTCTAGGGTGGGCGGGTCTTGACTTTGGCTCTGCGTGGTAGATACGGGGGCGAGGGGTTTGATGCCTCTGTTTGGGGTGGGGTTAGTGTGTGTCTGAAGGGAGGAGTCACACATACACTGATAGGCAGGAGACGCTTCGCGGGCGGAGCTCTTCGGGCTGTTGGCGGCCACCATAGTGCAGGCTCTGCTCGCTGTCTGAGCAGGGAGTCTCGGCCGGGCTGGGTCAGGAGTCGCGGTAGGGAAGGTACCGGAGCCGGTAAGGGCCGCTCCGCCGGCCCCTCCTCCCCCCAGCTCTGACCCCGGCGCAGGCCCTTCCCACCCAAGCTCGGCCCCCGCCCGCTGATCCCCCCACGCAGGCGCGGGCCTGGCCCTGGCGCGGCCACTGACAGGGAGCCCGCTCCGAGCGCTCCAGTCCCTTGCCCCCGACTCCCCTCGCAGCGCTCCGCTCCCCGCTCACGCGGAGGGGCTGCGCCTCGCCCGCCAGACACGAGATTGCCAGGGGGTCTGAGTGTTGTTGCCCCACGGACGGGCTGGAGATCTGTGGCGTGGGCGCACTGGGCCCCTACCTGCGGGCTGGTTTCACGCGTGGGGTCGTCGCACAGTGGTCTGCTGATGGTGATTTCTGCGGCCCTCCGAGCCCCTCCGGCTTGAGAGTTTCCGTAGTTCTCTGTATTACAGTAGCACCCAGAGGCCCAGCCGCGCTCGGTGCTGTACGGACACATAGTGAGAGACAGTCCCTGTACCACGGAGCTTAGAGTCGCCAGGCGACACAGGTAAAGGGTGGAGGAATAGGAGTGCGGTTTTTCTTTGTGAGATTGTGTAAGGGTACGTGGGAAGTGAGTGGCAGAGCTGAGATTGCGATCCAGTTTCCTGTGTCCCAGGAGCCGTCCATTCTGTGTACGGTATTAGCTCTGTATTCTTGAGGAAAGGTAAGAAGTCCCTTTGTAGGTTGCAGTGTGTTATACTGAGTCCTGCCTTCCAAAAAAGCCCTCATTGCAAGCGCCAGTGGCTTTGCAACTGGGATTAGAGCCATCCCAGTGTCTCCCCTCTGGGTTCCTACTGCCTGATGTTTACTTTTATTTATTAGAATAGGCTCAGTCTAGGACAGTGAGAATCAGGGGAGAGGGAGATCAGGGAATCTGAATGGAGGAGCATGTAGTATAGCTAGGGTTTTTGATTTTAGGTTTTTAACTGATAAGCGCCAATAAAACACCCACGATTAAAAAAAAATCTGTTTATCCAGTCAGCACTGGAAATGATTACTCAATTCATTTCCAGTGCAGCTTGTTTATGCAGGTGATGCTCCCTGGTTTGTAGCTAAGCACTTGTCTACACAGCGCTGTGATGTGGACTGCAAGGGTGTGATTTCTGAAGTGCAATAATTGCACATTAATAGGTCTGTGTAGACCCTACTGGTGCACACTAAAAGTTCCCTAGTGCACTGTGCAGTGCAGTTTGAAACAGTATTATGTGTATGTACAAAGAGGAGAGCTCCAGAAAACCGTGATTTTTGGACATCTATCTGGAAGTCAAAAATTGCTAAAAATAAATTCTGAAACATGAAATTAATAAGCCCAGGAAAACAGAAGCCCTAAGTATAACCTAGTGCGTGTGGCACTGGACTAGCACTCGGGAGACCTGGGTTTAATTTCCAGTTCTGCCGTTGGCTTCCCCCTCTGTGCCTCCTTTTCCCTTCTGTAACATTGAGCTAAGGGTACTGACCTCTTTAGTAAAGTGCTTAGAGATCTAAAGACAAAAAGTACTATATAAGAGCTAGATTTTGTTTATTCCTGGAGGAAGTTTTGAGATTTGGGTAGGGTGGGGAGGTCTGTAGGAAGGGATTTCAGGTTGACCGTGTTGGAATTGTAAAAGAGGGAGTTGAGCTTATTAAAGGGGGATTGGGAATGCTGTTATCAGGCCAATTGTGGGGTTCTTGTTGCTGTTACTACAGTATCAGTTGTAGCTATTTCTAATGCCTCGATCACTACAGTAGCTGGGCAACTGTGTTTCCTGTGTAGATGACCGATTGCTGCCTCCTTCAGTAGTGTCTGTATGAGAAGATGAGAGAGAATGTTTTAATTTTGACAGCTGGGTATCTCAATACAATACCTTCTCTTCCCTCATGTCCCTGGTGGAAGGGACTTGTCTGACCTGCTAGACCTAGCTTCCCCCATTGCCAGAGTACTGTTTCCTTTCTTAAGGACACTTGGCAACAGATCGTGGCTAAGAAAGGCTTCTGGGAATGCTGAGACTCTGTCAATAGTGGCTGAGACTTGACACCACCTGGGATCTGTCAACTGCTCCCCTCCTGCAGATAGTGTAGGAGTTGGTATGACTAATGAAAGAGCTCTTGAGAGAAGCGTGAACTTTCTCAATGATCTGATATGTTACTTCTAGAATCTAGATAGAACGCCAGATGGTGCACTCTCCCTGTGAATCCTGATGATTTAATCACTTCACAGCTCTCTGGCTCTTCTTACAGCAGCCAGAAGAGGTTGCTAGAAGACTGTTTCCTTACTTTGAGGGTCATTAATCCTGTTCTGGACAGAGAGAAACAATGTGCAGAAACACCATGAAATTCTGAAGGCTCTTGGTTACTGACTATCCTTGATCTTGCCTATCAGTGTAGGGCTCAGAGCTGCAGTTTTGCCTTCAAGGCTGAGACAGTAGATTGGTGTCCTGAAAACCCCTCCTATTGCGGAGTGAGACACTATTGTTCTCAAAAGGCCCCCAGTGCCAGTTCAATTGAATTGTGTCAATCTCTCAGCCAAAGTAAATGGAAGGTGCCTGGAAGGCCTGTGAGATTGTAAACTCTTGGCTGGATCACTCTAATCCACTTTATTTGGGCCTTCCTTTGTTCTGCTGACACCAAATGTGGTAGCATAACTACTCCGCTGGCCTAAGAACCAGGGATGCCCATGCTCTGAATTGGCAGCCTCTTCAACAATGCGGTCCAGGGTCTCTCTCTTAGTATTGCTAATATCTGGCTAGTCCAAGTGACACACTCTCCATTATTATTACTTACGTTACCGTAGCATCTAGGAGTCCAGATGTGGACTTCATTTTGCAATCTATATAAACACAGGACAGTCCTTGCCCCGAGGAGTTGATATCCAAGTATAACACAAGAGCTAACAGGTGGATACAGACAGATGGGGGAGTACAAGTAAACCGTGAGAACACTGACCTGCATCTTAGGTCAAGTGTTTTGTAGGCATCATGGCAAAGGAGCGTTCTGAGGAGAGATCTGAAGGTGGATTACGCATTGGTTTTGTGACTGTTTATGCAATGAACCTCCCAAGCATGGGGGCAGTGGGAGAGAAAGCACGAAGGTTTTTTGAAAATGTAACAAGTGGGCAGTGGGTACTGGCATCAGGGACCGATCGAAGGCGAACACCGACAACTCGGTAGCGAATGAGAGCTGATAGGCAGGGTAGGGATTGACGGTGAAGGGCCTTGAAAGTGAATGTCAGCAGCTTATGTTTGCTGCCCTGCAGAAGGGGGAGCCACTGGAGGATTCACAGAGAGGAATGACATAGGATAATGATCTTTGCAGCAGCATTGCCAATATAGAGTCAGGCTAACCAATGCACTCTTCGGTGTCCTGCTGAGGTAGCTGAGATCAGCAGGGTTGGGACTACTGACTGTCCTAGGTATTGGGTGCAGTCTCTAGGGAACTTGGATGCAAGACCTTCCCATGACATACTCTGGGGTACATGTGATGTCCACCCTGGCCACGCTCAAGACAATAGATTCTTTTATAGTGTATTTGCGCTTCATTGCTCTAATTTAGATTGTAAGCCCCTCCTAGCAGGGGCTTTCTTTGTTTTTTGCCTGTTAAATTCCAGGCAACAGCAATCAACACGGGGCAGGGAAGACCTTGAAAAATGTTATCCAAGTGCCACTCACCCCAGCTGCTTCCCTGATGGTGGCCCACAGCCCTTTTCTTCTCTCACCTGATGATTGCTATTCCCTTCCCCGTATTCCAGTGATCTAGTTTGGAGGGAAGAGGCCTCCTGGCTGCTTTGGGGTGGTTTTTCTTGGTCACTAAAGGGGCTGTTGCCTAGTAAAGGAGCAAGAGACAGGGAGCCCCATGTGTACAGTTTGCTCCTGTGTTGATTGCACTGAGGAAGCAGGAGCCAGCAGGGAGTCAGATAAGGAAGCTTCAAAGAAGCCCGCAGCTGCTGTCCCAATCTCTAACATCAGTGTGGTCCACAAGTGCTCAGTGTACTGGGGGCGTTGGCAGCTCTACCTGCCTCCAGCAAGTGCCTGCAACTTCCCTCTCCCTCGTGTGCCAGAAGTAGGCAAAACTGATCTGTCAGTTTCACTCCCCATGACTAGTATGGGGAGCTGATCATGAGGGGTTTTCTGAAGCTGTGCCAGAGATAGGTGCCTGACAGAGAGTCTGATAAAGCCCACAAGGGAAGGGAGCAGAGCATGCACTTCAGGGCATGAGAACAAACATATAGCTCTCAGTCTTCCATGAGCCGCTTTGCCTGCTGCTGCTGAAGGAGACTCTTTCCACCCCAGAGTCCTAGGATGCCTGGGGAAATGATCATGTGATCTGTGCTATATAGCCTCTGTTCAGATCCCCCTGGGCCTCTGATAAATTAGGGAGAGTTTAGCATGAGAATGGCAGCAGGTAACATGAGCTTCAGTAGATTCCACAACAGATTAACGCTAACAGCATTAAAGACATTCTGATCAAGCGGCCTGCCCTGTAATGAGAGGGGAAGGCCTTTGGTGGGGGAGAGGGACAAGAAGGGTGTCAGACCTACCGCTTGCTAGCTCCAGGTACACTGGGAATGCCTACCAGACTCCCCCTCTGCACACATTTCAGCTAATCAGTGGCCCTGGTTACATGTAGGCCAAATTAAGGCTGGAAGCGGTTTCAAATGTGATGTCAAATACACTTTGACTGGCCTTTGGGGATGGCCCCCTGAAATCAGAGAACGCATCCATGTCAGAGAACTGTGCTAGGAATAACCATTCCAATTCTAGTATGGATAGGGCAAACTATCAAATGCAGATACTTCCTATGTCTGGCCTATGCTAATGAGTGTTCTATTAAATAGAAACTTGTAACACAGATCAGATTCTAGAGGCCTAAAGCTCAGTCCTAACTGTGTTCCAATAGCCAGTGGACTACGGGTGAGTTTGGAATATTACTGTGTTATGCGTATTGCAATAGTGTCTAATCCCATTTCCCAGGAATTAGGGAAGCTCTTTTCCCATTTTGCAAGCAGGAGCAACTCCTGTACTGAAACGCTGCGTGAATTGCCTGGGGTCGCTGAGGGAGTCGTTGTCAGAATGGGAATAGAACTCAGCACTTCATGATTTTGAACCACTAGACCACTTATTTCACTGTTCACAAACTGAAGCAGAATTCCAAGTGAATTTCCTTTTGGGCCTTTGAATGATATGGGAGTGAGAATAACGTGCATTAGCTAAATCAGATAATGTAGCAGTTTCCCTTGTTTTGTGTTACCACATCTCTTTTGAGTTTTGACTTTTCCCTGCTCATTTTCACTCTGTGTATGTATTGGCATCAGTATGTTCAGTGAGCTTACAACCCTGTGAGTAGCTTAGCTTGAATGCCCTTCTGTAGCTAAATGAAACCAAACCCAGACTGAAGACTTAAATATGTAATTTAGACCCCTTTCCTGTAACTGAGGGTCCTCTATAATGAGAGTATGGGAAGAGCTCAAGCCACAAAGTAGAGTCACATACTGGAACCTGGGTTAATTTGGAGTTTTTAATGAATTCCCAAACACCCCAACTCAGCCCTGCTAAATGCTATTCACCCATCAGGATTTATTTTATCGTTTTACAGGTAGGCAAGTAGATTTTTGTGGCTGGGTTGGTGAATTTCCATACTGACATTGCAAGACTGTGCTAACCCCAGTATAAATCTCTTCTAGAGTCCAGAAAATGAAGCTAAAGGAAATTGAGCGAACAGCTGTTCAGGTGTGGAGTCCAGCAAGCAATCACCCCATCTACCTAGCAACAGGTACAGCTCCCCCTAGCCAGGGGATACACGTGAGAATGAAATTGAGAGCCACACAGGTGGTGTAACCATCCATTATGTGCATTGCACAGAGACAGGACCATCTTATATTCCATCAAGAACCACTTGAATTCTTTCTGGAGCTGATTAAAGTGATACTGGCAAAATAAATATCAGGACCTATTTTTTTTTTTAAAAAGTGATTAGTGACTTTTGGATGCCCAGCTTGAGACCTTGAAGGAGACTGCTTTTCAGAGGGTAAATTCTCAGACTTTTCTAATCTAACGTCTAAACAAGCCCGTGTAAAGCGTAAAGGCACCTGGCATTGTCCACTGTCAGAAGACAGAATACTGGGCTAGATGGACCATTGGTCTGACCCAGTATGGCCGTTCTTATGTATAAATTTGGACAACTGATCACTTTTTAAAAATTTAGTGCGACCTATTTTAAAATGACTCTGCTCTTTATTTGACTATATAAACACCTCCAATTATTCAACATGATAGGACCTTACAAATCAGGCGCTTGCTTTTCACCATGTATTTCTTCTCACTTCACTCAGTTTGAACTCTGGACCACAGACTAATGTTCTCTTTCATTATGGTCAGTTTCACTTCCTGGTCTTCAGACTGCTATTGCTTTTGGGTTCCCAACACTGCAAAGTGAACAATCAATATGAAGTTATTAGCAATGGAATTCCAAGCTGTTTCTATTTGCATTGTTCAGTCCCCAAACTTTAGGTTTTATTTAAATACTTAGCAATGTCCCTTTAATATCTGATTTGCAGAGTTTGCAAATTCCTTGGATTGGCAGCGGTACAGGCTGGTGTAAATGAGGAGCTGATGACCTGACATTACTACAGTGTGACAACAAGCGAGCTGTGTCTCCTGTCTAGGGCAGTTCTGGGCTCCCATCTTGTCTTACTTTTTACCTATTCACTCTCACAAATTTTCTTCGGTTCTGGTTATCGGGGCCTCTCTACACTACAGACACAAGCATGTCCGGGCAACTAGCTAAAGTGCAGTTGATTATAAGTATGGTTCCAATTTGTAATCTAGACTGATCCTTAATTGTGTTTTGTAACCAGGCTACATCCATAGTCAGCCCAGAAGCACTGGCTGCAGTCTCTCTAGATCAGGAGCTGCACAATTTCATAGTTTGGATCACTTTTTGATAGGGTGTGTCTCCTGTGCACCTCCTTTCCCATCAGCAATCGAATAACATCCCTGTGGTAACTACAGCACTTGCTTGCATGGGAAAGCTACTTTAGGAAATAAAGCTGCTTTTATTTTAATGTAGCAGCCAGAAACAAGGAAGAGAACCAGCACCACATTAGCAGCCAACTCTCCATGGACTATCAGCAAATGCTTGAGAAGCCCCAGTTAAAGAACCTCTGATGTGAATTAGATCTGGAAGGTCTGACCAAGACTTTATGAACACAATTAAGGTTCAGTCTACAATACAAATTGGAACCATAATTGTAACCAGGGTCACTGAAATAGCTGCATTAGTACTGAAGACAGGGCCTTTGTGGGGCGAGGGTGGAAGTATTGAGGGAGAGGGCACGGGGACTTTATTTCTGTTGTTCAAAGGGAAAGGGACATTTAATTAAAATTCTCAGGATCAGAATTTCTTGAGGAAGATCTGATCTCTTTTTAAAGCCTGTGTCTTAACATGTGGCTCTCTGAGCTGTATATGCAGGCAGAACGCTCACACAGGGCCATGGTAATACTGACCGTGTTTGAAGAATTGGCTTATTTTGCTGTGCAAAAGCCTCACCTGTCCCTTCTCCATGTACCTTTGCCTAGGGACATCTGCTCAGCAGCTGGATGCCTCCTTCAGTACAAATGCCACCCTGGAAATCTTTGAGATTGACTTCAGGGACCCTTCCCTGGACATGAAGTGCAGAGGAATCCTTCCTGCTTCCAACAGGTACTGGCACTTCCTGCTAACATGTTGGTACAATGGCTGGATCTGAGTAGTGACCAATGCAGGGTGAGATGGGGGGGAGGGAGGGTAGGGGGGAGTGAGTTCAAATCTTCAGGGTTAAACTGATCACATGTCAGGGCCTGGAAAGAATCCTGCCCAGGACCCGTCCTCCAATGCGTGCGCGTTGCACAGCTTGGCAAGGTGGGAAGAGTTGGGCAACTCATCTGTTCAGATGGAGGACCTTGGTACATCCACATTGATCAGTGGGGAAATCTGAAGGTGTCTTAAGGTAGTTAGGGGTGGGTGGGTGGGTGAAGGGTGACTATTGGCCCACGTCCCATGTAATATCTTGATGAGGATATGAAATTAAAAGGCCATGAGATGGAGTAGTGAAACTGGGCATGGAGGGGCTGATGGTGAACCTATTCACCAGGCAATTTATTAATAGGAGGTAGAGTCCTCGGGTTCAGGGATATTTACACCACAGAGCTACAGCAGTGCAGACACCCAGTGTAGATGCATTCCACTGGTATAAAGCAGAGTTTACAATGGTGCAACATACCCTGGTTTCCACCCAGGATGTGCGTCACCATTTCACAGATTTCAAGGCCACAAGGAGCAATTATGACCCTCTAATCTGACCTCCTGTATAACACAGGCCAGAGAATTTCACCTTCTGATTCCCACATCCAGGCAGGGCAGTGTATTTAAACTGGGTGTTAGATCAGTGCAAAACTCCCTAATGTAGCTGTGCTCGTACTGGGCTAACCTTTGCAATTCTCCACCTTCGAAGGTGTTGGGAGGCACAGCTCTTGGGTGATGAGGACCCATTGCCTTCTGAGAAAGGGAGTTGCCCTTTGAGATGGAGGGAGATGGGATGTGTGATGGGTGTGAGCCGGGAGCAACGTCCCCTGGTGCTGGGATTCTTAGCAAAGGTGTCAGTTCACGCTAACTTGGCACAGACTCGTGTCAGGTCCTGTTGCTCTGCCCTGACTTTACTCTGGCCAGGTTTCTTTTCTCTCCTTAGGTTTCACAAGCTGATCTGGGGCAGCTTTGGAAACGGGTCGTCTGATTCCTCCGGGGTGATTGCTGGTGGAGGGGATAATGGAGTGCTAACGCTGTTCAGTGCAACCCAGATTCTGACGTCAGGGACAGAGTCTGTGATCGGACAGCGGGAGAAGCACACTGGCCCCGTTCGAGCTCTTGACTTTAATCCTTTCCAGGTGCACAGCCAGTGAAATGTTACAGCTGTCTTCTATCATGACCTTGCACAGCCATCCTGGCTTCCACATTGACTAGCTCCCATGTTCAAAGGGATTAAGTCTTGAGTGGTCAGCCTGTAAACTGGAGCAAAGAAGGGGCTGCTTGTAAAAGCACTGAGTTGGGACTCAGGAGATCTAGGTTCAGTGCTATGGATTCCCTGTCATCTCTGTGATGAAGATGACAATTCAGGGCTTGCCGCAGCCCTTGTGGAGGCTCTGCACCTTCCTGGACAGAGCTTGGAATGCCTTCGGCTCTCGGCCGTCGAGCTGTGTTTAGTGGGACTGGGAAGCTGTTGCATTCTGCCCCTTGGCAGGGTGTGCCGGGGGAGTCAGGCTGTACACGTGTTCTGAACATGCAGTTTACTAGGCAAAAAAAAGCAGATGTGATTCACAACCATGACTAGTCATAACCTGGATAATTCCTCTCTGCTCCCCAACACTCCCCCTGCAGACCCAGTGGAGTACAGGCGTCATTTCTAACCCCAACCTGTTGTCACTGTGCACTATTAAATAGCTGCCTTTTCCCGCCTTACAGATGGCTGCATTTCAGAGATCCCTGTTTGTGGTCAATCTGCCCAATCTGCTCAGTATTTTAGGATCCATTGGGGTAGCAGGTGCCAGAGATATAAAATAATTGCAGTGCTCTTCTCCTCCCTCACCCCAGTCCCTGAGGTCTACTTGGGGTTCCGTCTCCCTTCCCCTTTGTACTGTGGACACATTCTCTGGTGAGGGCCCACCGCCCCAGCAGGGGTGCGTTCTGTGCTGGGCTGTACCAGTGATGTATTCCACGTAGCTCACACCTCCTATTGTTTTGTTGTTTTGTTTGATTGTGGTTAGTCTAAGGAAGTCCGTTCTCTTCTCCCATGGATGCCCTGAGCGGAGAGAGAACCGTGCTTTTGCTTTTCCCGCAGTGTAACCTCCTGGCCTCTGGGGCCAATGATTCTGAAATTTACATCTGGGACTTGAATAACTTCAGCGTGCCAATGACGCCAGGGGCTAAATCTCAGGTAAAGGGGCTTCTCTGTGGTCAGGGTCCTTGCTCGCTAGAAGTGCTGTGTCCTTGGACAGATATTTGAGACTGGAGGGAGGGGGGAGTGATCCACTCCAGTAACAGCCTGGGATCCATCTGATAGGTGAGGCATGGAACTGACCAAATCAGTTGCTGGGGAAATAGATCAGAACCTAAGAGTGGGCCTCTTTTCCGGGAGATGGCAGAGGTGGCCCATGTGGCAGGGGGGAGGTTGTGCAGTGTTGGCAGGTGCGCTGCTGGGCTGGGATGGAGACTTTGCACTAGGTGGATTTGAACAAGATAACCAACCAGTGTTTTACATTCTCTAGCTGAGTGGGTCGGGCTCTCTGTAATACCCTTATCAGGCCTTTCTGGGGAAATAAGGGATCTGCTAGTGATCTTGTGAGATACCAGAGGCTTCAATTAACGTAATACCACAGCGCAGCCAATGAGTGATCCGGGAGGGGCTCGTCTGTCACTCCTGGATGGTGTCCCTTGGCTTTAAAGGGGAAGCAGCCCTTTCCAACAGAGATTTACAAGTGAGCTCCCCCCTTATGAGCAACACAATCAGCTGTCGTTCACTCAGTGAAAAGACTGCTGAGCCTCTCCTGGGACAGAACACCCTCCTTGCCTGCCTCCTGCATTATGATAGGGCGAGGGGAGTTAGCCCTTGATTCTGTGCACTCCTGAGATGCTGCAACACGTCCTCTTCCCATGTGTTTTTCTCTCACTGAGGTCTCTAGTCTGCAGCCTAATCTCCATATATCCCAGGCTGCTGAGCCGTTCAGCCCTGTCTGATTGCGTTGCTTCATGCTGGCATTAATGGTACATGACGCACGTGGCTGATACAGACTGTGGCATGGAATTCAGTGTATGCTTCCTAAACTTCATGGCCTTTCCTAGGGGATGTTCCCATCCAGAATGGGGTTTTCCATAGTGTTCTCCACTTAAAGGCTTCCCCGGCCCTAGCTGGTTGCCATCGGTGCTGCTGTTGTTTCCTACCTGATCAGCAACTCAGTCTATCAGTGATTGTGGCACAGAATTTATAGATCCTCTGGGAATGCGTTTGAGCCCTTAGTGCACTCTGAGACAAGCCAGTGATGGGGACCCAGTGCTGGCGTTCCCCCGCACGGGTATAATGAATCTGTGGCTTCTCTTACCTCGTCAGCCTCAGGAAGACATCAGCGCAGTGTCCTGGAATCGTCAGGTGCAGCACATCCTGTCCTCCGCTCACCCCAGTGGGAAGGCTGTCGTGTGGGACCTCAGGAAGAACGAGCCCATCATCAAAATCGGCGACCACAGCAACAGAGTGAGTGGGGAAGGACCGTGGGCTGGCCTTCCAGGGCTGGACTCTCAGTTGCCCTGCAGCCCACCAGTGCAAAGGGGCTGTAAGGCAGCTGCATGGGACCCTGGGGGAATAGCCCCAGAGCAAGAGGCCTTCTGTGCAAATGGTAGGGCTGACTCTGCAGTACCCACCCCTCCCATGGGAGGCACGTTTGTGTGGGGCATCTGGTGTGCAAGAGAGCCTGGCTGTGGCATTCTTACACCGTAGGGATTCTGTGCCTCTACGGTGGCCCAGAGTGTCCTGTTGTTTGTTTGTCCCTCTTAGCACTCTGAGGAGAGAGGCCAAGGATCAAATGGGCCATGGGAACAAACTACCTGCCTGCTCCTTAGCATGCTCCCTCCAGATCAGTTTTGAGGTGCACAGGCATGTGGAAGGTGTGTGGGGAATTGACGCTGTTGCTGTGCTGTACATGGGCTGAACACAGGGCAGCACTCTCCTGGGCTGGGAATCTGCACCTTCCACCAGCACCAGGTTCACGTTAAAGCAGTGAAGGAAAGAAATAAAGGCACCAATCTGTCAGAGAGCAGAGGAGCTGCAGCTAAATGTCTGATGTCTCCATATGTCCCATTGCTGTTACAAATGTTTCCCTGGGGAGGGGAAAGCCAGATTCTTGTAAAAAGAACAGGAGTACTTGTGGCACTTTAGAGCATAAGCTTTCATGGACTACAGCCCACTTCTTCGGATGGGCTGTAGTCCACGAAAGCTTATGCTCTAATAAATCTGTTAGTCTCTAAGGTGCCACAAGTACTCCTGTTCTTTTTGCGGATACAGACTAACACGGCTGCTACTCTGAAACCAGATTCTTGTGTGTCTGGGCCAGCAGTGAGGTGAACATGTGACCTTGCTGGGGTGAGATGTGTGCTACAGAGGCAAGTCTGGGATCTCCATCTCCAAGGCAGATGGGGAAAACTGTTCCTTGGGCAAGGATTGCGTTAGAAGCTCCATGGCTGGTGAAAGAAAAGAAAAAGTTCCTGCATACTAACCAAGTGAGAAATGAACAGGAGTACTTGTGGTACCTTAGAGACTAACAAATTTATTAGAGCATAAGCTTTCGTGGACTACAGCACACTTCTTCGGATGCATACAGAGTGGAATAAATATTGAGGATATATATATACACACATACAGAGAGCATAAACAGGTGGGAGTTGTCTTACCAACTCTGAGAGGCCAATTAAGTAAGAGAAAAAAAATTTTTGAAGTGATAATCAAGCTAGCCCAGTACAGACAGTTTGATAAGAAGTGTGAGAATACTTACAAGGGGAGATAGATTCAATGTTTGTAATGGCTCAGCCATTCCCAGTCCCTATTCAATCCTGAGTTGATTGTATCTAGTTTGCATATCAATTCCAGCTCAGCAGTCTCTCGTTGGAGTCTGTTTTTGAAGTTTTTCTGTTGTAATATAGCCACCCGCAGGTCTGTCATTGAATGACCAGACAGGTTAAAGTGTTCTCCCACTGGTTTTTGAGTATTATGATTCCTGATGTCAGATTTGTGTCCATTAATTCTTTTGCGTAGAGACTGTCCGGTTTGGCCAATGTGGCATCGATGCCACATATCTGTCCACATATCTATTCAAGTGACATCATCATAGGATCTAATCACATCAGCCATACAATCAGGGGCTCGTTCACCTGCACATCTACCAATGTGATATATGCCATCATGTGCCAGCAATGCCCCTCTGCCATGTACATTGGCCAAACCGGAGCTGGAATTGATATGCAAACTAGACACAATCAACTCCGGATTGAATAAGGACTGGGAATGGCTGAGCCATTACAAACATTGAATCTATCTCCCCTTGTAAGTATTCTCACACTTCTTATCAAACTGTCTGTACTGGGCTAGCTTGATTATCACTTCAAAATTTTTTTTCTCTTACTTAATTGGCCTCTCAGAGTTGGTAAGACAACTTCCACCTGTTTATGCTCTCTGTATGTGTGTGTATATATATATCCTCAATATTTATTCCACTCTGTATGCATCCGAAGAAGTGGGCTGTAATCCACGAAAGTTTAGAGACTAACAAATTTATTAGAGCATAAGGTGCCACAAGTACTCCTGTTCTTTTTACGGATACAGACTAACACGGCTGCTACTCTGAAACCTGTCAAGTGAGAAATGAGACCCTTTGCTATCCCTTTGCCTAGGGTGCACTTGCCCTGGAATTCTAGCTTGTTCCTCAGAGGAGTGTTGTCTAGTGGACAGATCAGGGTATTTGTGAGTTTTAATCCTGGCTCTGCTACTGATTTCCTGTGTGGCCCTGAGCCAGCCCCTACATCTGTCTGCTTAGTTTCCCCCATCTGTGTAATTAGTGCACCAATGTTTATCTTCCACATGGGGGTGTTATGAAACTTAGCTGGTCTCTAGTGCTCTGGAGAGTTAAGTACTAAGTGTTATGTCTCTGGGCCACTGAGGGCATGTCTACAATCTTAAATTGACCTATATTAGATCAACTTACAGCCATTGCAGTAATTACTGCGGTGGCCGATATCCACACTACCGTCCTTCTGTTAGCGATGTGCGTCCTCACCAGAAGCACTCCCACCAGCTGAAGAGGGGGCAGTATTGGAGGCCAGCTCCACGCAGCTCACCCTCTGAGAGTCCAGCTGCTCTCTGGGCTTCTCGCCTCCAGTGGGGAGATCCACGCCTGGAGTCCGGTCGGTTGCCATGCTCTCAGAGGGGAAGGGGGGGAGGGGGACGCAGCCAGGCTCCCAGCCAGGAGCATGGAGCCAGGACCCCAGGCAGCAGCCAAAGCCAGGAGCCTGGGTGGCAGCCTGGCTTGGAGCAGAGACCTGGCAGCAGCCTGGTTGGGGACCCAGGTACTGGGCTTTCTTGTCAATTTCACAGCTCCAGCGGAGCCCTGAAATTGACAAGACAGCTAACAGCCTACACAGACACTGCATCGCCCTAAATACACCAACATAAGCGCTATGCCTCTTGTGGAGATGGAGTTATTATGTCGTTGTAGTAGGGCACTTATATGGGTGGAACAAGGCTGTAGTGCGGACACTGACATAATTAGGTTGAGGTGAGCTGCCTTACGTTGACCTAACTGATTAGTGTAAACCAGGGCTTCATTTGTTGCCAGTCAGCTCTGCAGTGTTGTCAGCCTGTGCTGTTGTGTCTCCAGATGCACTGCTCGGGAATGGCCTGGCACCCAGAAGTTGCTACTCAGCTGGTCCTTTCCTCTGAGGATGACCGCATGCCGGTGATCCAGATATGGGACCTACGCTTTGCCACCTCTCCTTTGAGCCAGCTGGAGGGTCACACGAGGTAGGAGCCTGGCTATTGCTTTGCCTCTCGGAGGATTCCCATCTTTCAGGGTCAGGATGTCTGGCTTTTGAACTGAGGAGCAGAGATGTCTGAGTTTTATTCTAGTCTGACTGAGGCAGAGAAGTGATCTAGAATGCTACTGCTGTGATAAAGTGTCCACATAAGCTGCTACAGTGTGACTGGAATAGGGAGTGGGACCTTCTTGCTTTCATGGAGTGACTGTTATGTCTGGTCTGTTTCAGGGGAGTCCTTTCTATCTCTTGGTGCCAGGCTGACCCTGAGCTCCTTCTCAGTAGTGCCAAAGACAACCGGATCTTGTGCTGGAACCCCTGCATTGGTGAGGTGTGTGTGGCAGGTTTGATTCTATGGCAGTAAGTACACACTTCCTGCCTGGTATGTATTTGTATGCTGTGCCAAGTGTGTGTCATTTCACATCCCACTTCGGTGCATTCTCTACACCATTCTAATGCCCGCTCTCTGGAGAGAGTGAGAACGCACTCTGTCCATCCTACCCCAGGACTTTTCTTTTGTTGGTTTATTTCTCCCTTTTTGTTGCTATTTCTCTTCTGGGTGAGGGTTTCCTTCCCTTGACAGCAGGTGTTACTATAGTAGAGTGCTGGGGGCAGAAGCACTTAAAGTACATCTACACTTGTGGTGGTGTGTAGCGTACGGACGCTTGCACACCCAGCTAGCATGGGTAAAAATAGCAGTGTGGATGGAGAGGTGCAGCTTAGACTAGTAGAGTAGAATGCCCTAAACCTGTACCCCTAGGTATTGTACCCTGTATGGGCTCTCTGCGTACCCAAGGCATGCCTCCCACATCTGCACTGGTTTTGCAGCGTAGTGTCCCTCTGCCTCCCTGCTGCCAGAGCCTACCCCTGCTACTGGAGGCTTCCGTTGTGGTGTGTAGCTGCAGGTGTGGTGCCTGCAGGATACATGCCACCCTAAGGCTAGTCATAGCCTTTGAAAACAGAGTGAAACTGACTACGGTTACACATTCCAAATCAATTTCACTCTGCAGCCCAAACCCTTCTGCTCTTAGGCACTGCAGCTCTCTGGGGACTCCTGGTGTTTGTGCTAGTTATTTTGAAATATTGCAGCTGCACTGTGTCCTAGCTGGTGGACTACCAGGAAGCGATCATGATCAGGGTGCATTATGCATGGTGAGATATCAGGAATGTGTGGCAGACCTGCCATGCGTAAGTGGCTTGGGGGAAAACAAGTGACTGTTCCTTATAACATTCTGCCTCCTCCCCATCCATGTTAGGTGATTTATGAGCTGCCCACTCAGAGCCAGTGGTGCTTTGATGTCCAGTGGTGCCCTCGGAATCCATCAGTCTTCTCCGCTGCCTCTTTCGATGGGTGGATCAATGTTTATTCTGTTATGGGTGGGAGCCTAGCAGCTCAGCAGAAGACTCAGGCTGACAAGGTAGAGTCCCATGGAACAGAGAACGGGCGTGCTGGCTGGGCGTGATGGCGTGGCAGTTGGTGCTTGGGTTCAGGGGGCACTAGAAGGTAGAGTGTTGTTTCACTGTGGCCACAGGTGCTGCAGTGAGCACACCTGTGCAGGGGTGTGCGTGGGTCTCAGGTCCACATGGTGTTTGTGAAAACCAAAGATTAATTGTCGGGAGGTGGTCCTGCTTTAGCCAGCCAACCTAATGTCCAGCCAGAGCCTCAAGGATTCTGGACCCACGTTACTGAGTCAGATTTCTGTCAATCAGCATCTTTTAATCAATTTTATTAAAGCTATTAAAATTAAGTAAACATATCACCAAAGATAAGCTATTACTAAACCAAACTACAACTAAGATAATACAATGTTCAAATTGCCAAGGTAGTCTGTATTGAATTGGAATTAAATGCTAAAATTAGTTAAATTATCAGATCAATACAACAAATAATCAATCTTTATAACTGCTGAGAAGGGATTTAGGGAGGTGGCTGTCCATTTGGTTCTAAACCCCAACTAAAGAATTTTACCCAAGCCATTCTAATCTATAGCTTGGAGCAGGTTAAATATTTTGATACGCTTCTACCCCGGTATAAAGCTGTCCTCAGGAGCCAAAAAATCTTACCACGTTATAGGTGAAACCGCGTTCTATCAAACTTGCTTTGATCTGCCGGAGTGCGCAGCCACCCCCCCATTATATCCGAATTCATGTTATATCAGGTCGTGTTATATTGAGGTAGAGGTGTATTAAAACTAAATTGTCAACTAATGTCAGGAACATAGCCTCTAAGCCAATTACAAAGTTTCCTTCTTAGATTTCAATTCTCCCTTCCTCCAACAGAAATATTACAATACAGGCCTTAGCAGAATATTCTGATAAGCCAAAGTTTGCCAACTCTTGTTTGGCAGACAGCTTGGAGTTTCTTAGGACTCTCAAAAGACAGGACATGCTTTAATGGGTATCTTTATGGTGCTGTTTAGAGTTGATTAAACCCAGTGAACTTTCTGGCACTTTCCCTGTGTAGACATCACTGGTGCATATACACATAAATGTGCAACCAACCACACTAATCTTAGAGAATAAAACAATCTGGGATACCTTCCACTTAATACAAGCAAAGGACACACATAGAAAAAGGGAAAATAAAGTAACGGGCAGGTCACAGACTCCTCAGTTCTTGTAGTGTTCTGGACTGTTCTGAGATGAGAGCTAGAACTGCAGTCAAGGAGTTAGCTGGTCCTATGGCTGGCCTAATGCTGCTCATCAGCAGGCTTTTTCTGGGTGTAGGGAGACTGGTCCAGGGTTGGCATAGCTTGTGTGGTGGTGTGATGACTGCCTCCCCCTGAGGTGATCAGTTTGGGGATTCTGGAAGATCAGTGTTCCCTCAGCTGCCTTGTTGACCTAAAAAGTGAGGCTTCATAGCCTTACCCTGGGTTCTTATTATTTGTCATCTTCGCTCACTCTGGCTTCCCTGCCTCCCTTCAGGGTCTTCAGACAACTCCGGTGTGAGGCCTATCTTGGAGTCACGCAGTTTGGTCCTGTTAAGTTCAAATTGGGTCATGCATAGCGAACTTCAGTTCTGGGGAAGGACTTGCTTAAGCTAGCAATTAAAAAAAATTGTTAATGTTTGCATGCCACAAGAGCTGCATGTGTGTGATCTCCCAGAAATATTGTAAAAATACAGCTCAGAACACTTTTGAGGAAGCTGCCATGGTGTCCTCTGGGCGAAAATGTCTTGATGTCGTTATAGCGCCAGTTCACAGAATGTTCAACACAAAATCCTATAAAAATAACTGGTTTAAAAGACCCTTGCAACAAACAGCCACTCAACAGTCCCCCATCAGCAAAATTAAAAACAAGTCAGACAAGTTATGACCAGTTGTTTGCCTTATTTGTGGGAGACAATAACATTCAGTAATCTTTTTATTTAGGAGTGGGGTGGTGGGACAAACAGCTTCCCTTGGGAAGTCTTCATGTTAATAGAGAGAAGTAACTTCTCAAGATGAACCCATTTAAGAACTAAAACTAATTAAGGTTTGTATAAGGTCTGTATCCCAGATATGCTGTGTCTCTCATAAGGATGTGGTGGCACTGCCCCAGGAACATGCTAATGTCCTGTTTCTTCACCACCGAGGGTAACTAACAACTGGGCTAGGCTGATTGATCTTATTGCTTGGAGAGTGAGATGTAACTTTTTTAATTTCCCTTCTCAGATCTCCTCCTCCTTTAACAACCTGGACCCCTTCGGCACGGGACAGACCCTTCCTCCTCTTCAGGTGCCAGAGCAGGTGGCTCAAACCACCTTGATCCCGCCACTGAAAAAGCCCCCCAAGTGGATTCGCAGGCCGGTGGGGGTCTCGTTTGCAGTAAGTGTGTGGAACATCGTTGCCTGGAAAGGAGAGTGGTTATGGCCCCCACGGGGGGCTCAGAGGGGATCTGGTTCCCATGTTGGAGACCGTTGTGGTTTTCATGGTACTGTCAGTTTTGGTAGAGGGCTGTGTGGCTCCGTTGGCAGGGGATCCTTTGCTGTGGTGTTCAGAGACCTCGCCAACAACATCTGTCCCTATAGCAGTGATGGGGACTTGCTCTGATGGGAGAGAGCTGCTCTTTGACTCCCATGTCCTTCCCATTGGATAGTTAATGAAACTAGCCCAGTCTCAGAAACTAGCCCAGTCTTGTAGGCAAGGTCTGTTCTCTCCTGCCTTTCCTCCCAGTCCATTGTCTGTCTTTCCCCTTTCCCTATTCCCTCTTCTCCCTATATCCTTATTCTCTCCCTCTCCTCGTCTGCCACCCCGCTTTTCTCCCAGATTGTGCTGCTGCCCTGCTTTCTTAGCCTCTGCCCTGGCCCGTGCCATTTCAGAGTAGTACTGTAGCTAGTTAGTTCCTTCTGTCATCCATTTAGCATTGTTTTATGTGCCATTATGGTCAGTTCATATGCTATTTCATCTATAACAGGGGTCGGCAATGTTTGGCACGCGGCTCGCAGGGTAAGCACCCTGGCAGGCCGGGCCAGTTTATTTACCTGCTTACACAGCAGGTTCGGCCGATCGCGGCCCCCACTGGTATGTTACTAGGCCGTAGGCTTAAGAACGCTTGACATGAGTGGGTGACCTAGGAATAACCCTATGCAAGTAAGGTCATTGTGTCTGTGGTCACTGCCTTTGGATTTTGTGTGCTCCTAGAGTCTCCATATTTGAGAAAAGCACCAGCTGTGATTTTCACTCTGTTGAGCTTGAAACTGGAGCAGCAGGAGGTGAACCCACAGTGGCCTAATGCAAAATTACTAAATTCAATAAATAAAGGCTCCTGTGTATTCCATTAGTTTGATGATCTCTGTTGCAGAGCAAAATCATTCCAAACAGCACCTGGTCCTCTGTGCTGTTGATGTTTGCAGTGAGCTACGTATGACTGCACACACACAGACTGTGGGTGTCACTGAGGATTGTGGTTCTGATGCTGCAGGTCTTGGGTTTGATCCTTGCAGAAGACAGCAGCATCTTGTATGTGTGCAGCTGTGGTCTGCCTTGGGTTCCTCGGGATTGCCCTGTTCAGGGCCATTGGTGTCTGCCGAAGCCCCTTCAGCTCCCGAGAGCTGAGTGTGCTGGTTTTACCTTCACGTGTATGGACACTTACTTTTTCCCTCTCTCCTTCTCAGTTCGGAGGGAAATTAATCACTTTTGGCCTCACCAAGGCCCCAGCACAACAAATGCAGCAGATTCCCCCGCGCCAGGTGTTCATCAGCCAAGTCGTTACTGAGACAGAGTTCCTGGCCCGATCCAGAGAGCTGCAGATGGCCCTGCAGTCGGGAAACCTCCTGGACTATTGTCAGAGCAAGATTCGGGCAGCCCAGCTGCAGTTTGAAGAGAACCTCTGGAACTTCCTGAAGGTAGGACAGCCCTGGTGAAGGCCAAGATCTCATTGCAATGCCTTTGCATTCCTGGCATGGGTTTTGCATGTGCTTCTCACACTTGTCCCTGGCCTCGTATATCCCCAGCTCTTCAAGGGACAGCAATAAACAGAACAGACTGACTGGGAGTTAAGCCATAAACACATCACATAATCACGTACTTGGGGAAAGCCTTGGTTAAAGGCTAAATGCAGAGGGCTGGAGGCCTGCTCTCCTTTTCATAGGTACGGTGTTGGCATCAGACTGTGTTGGGCTCTCAGTCAGGATACTGTACACAGCAGTGCCAGGCAGACACTCAGCCTCCTCTAGTCCTGTAGTGATCTCAGTGGAGCGCACTCCCTCATTCCCCAGGCAAAAGCCCTAATGGGCTGAGATCAGCCTGGAAGGGTTGAGGCAGCTGTGATGCCAGCAGGATTGTTTGCTCCCTCCCTCAACCCCGTTGCCATGTAGACCATCCAGAAGGTGATTGAGCGCTTTGCCTCTATCTTTCGTGGCAGACTCTGAGGTCCTTAAGGCCCATCAATTTAAGATCCTGCCTAGTGTTTAACTGAGGCCCAGGGAATCTTGCTGCTCCCTCCAAATACAGCCACAGAGAGGTGCTCTAGCCAAGAGTGCTTTGCTTTCCAGCCAGGGCCTGCAAGAACTAGATCCGCTTCTGTCTAGCTTGGACATAATTGGGCTAAATCCTCTGTCTGCACTCGGTCAGAACTCCCAACATTGTCACTGGGAGCTTTGACTTCAGACGGGCTGAGGGCTGGAATCTGATCCCCTTCCTCAAATGGAACCGTACCTTACTCCACAAGTAGTCCCATTGACTTAAATGAGGCTGGCTGGAGGAATAAGGTCCTACTCAACACGAGTAAACATGAGAGAATCTGGCCCTGAGTAGACTGCTTGATTTAGCCCCTTCTTATATTGGGTGATCACCTTCAAATCCCACCCGTCTCACCCATTGGGACCAAAACGACTCTGTGTTCCATGTACCACTGTCGGCCACAGACTACAATTGGAGATAGCAGCCTGCTCCGTTCACTGGTCCAGTCCAGTTTTTCTCTCTAGTAGGCAGTGCTGCCTTCTCAAACTGTGGCCTGGGGATCGCAAGCAGGCCATGTTGTGAGAGAGGAAATCAGTAACACACGTCCGTGAGCTGTGATAGTACTTAGTGCTTATACAGAATTCTCCATGCCTAGATCTCAGAGAGCTTTACAGAAGTCCCATTTTACACTTGGAGAAACTGAGGCACAGAGAGATGTGACTTGCCCATAGTGACACAGATCTCCTGACTCCCAGACCAGTGCTCTGTCCACTGGCCTGTGCTGCCTGACTAGTGCTATAGGCATCTCTTCTCACATAACAGCAGTACTTTCAAGGACCGTTCCAAAGCACTGCAGCTTACAGGAGTGATCCTGCAGTGTGGGGTTCGTTACTGTAGCGTAGCTGGCTAAAGCAAGTGTAGTGTGTTAAAGTGAGCAATACCCCTGTTAGTTAATCAGTGTCTGCGCGCAATGTGTTTGACAGAATGCGATAACCAGGTTTTATTGCATTGCTGGGGTAGACAAGGTTAGCAAAGTCTCAGACTTCATCTTCCAAAAGGCAGCTTATTCCAGGTCCCAAGGAGCACCCAAGGTCCCCTGGTGCTAATCTGTAAACTGAGCACTATGCTTGGCAGCTGGGTGTTGTCTCTATGCAGACGCCCGGTTTTACGCACCTCTTTGTCTCTGATCCCCTTTGGGGCCCAGGTGAACATGGAGCCAGAATCCAGGACTAAACTCCTGAAGCTGCTGGGCTATAGTAAAGAGGAGCTGCAGAAGAAGGTAAGTGGCCTACTTGCTAAGCAATGTCTTTATTTCACAGAGGGTCCTTTTAGGGTAGTGGCAGGTGAATTAGGGGACAGGTGAAGAACAGATTCAGGGAGTGCAGGAAAGAGGTATCTGCCGCACTATGTATTTTATAAGCAATTCCTCCCATAAGGTTTCACTTGGAGGTGTAGCTTGAACATTTTTGCACCTGAACTAGGACTGGTCCTGTGGACTTAGAAAGTGCATGCTTGATTTGCTTCATTTGTGACCATGTGACTAGTGCTGCAATGTGCTGGCTAGGGCAGGGCATAGTTCAGGCTTCATTCCCTCCCTTCAGCTCTCCCAGTGCACCTTGATCCTGACTTCCAGCTCACCTGGGCAGCTCCTCCAGCACATCTGGATGTGGCTCTGCCTAGGTCGGATGCTGGCTAATTGTGTGGCAGGTCGGTGATGCGCACCTGGGAGCTATCATGAGACCACTACTTGTGATCTAAGCTGAGACTTGAATCCTGGTCTCCAGAGGTGAAAGGTTAATACACTTAACCCACTGAGCTGCTGGGTGGGAGCAACAGGGAGGGTGGAATCAGGGAGTGTTCCTCCTCTCTCTTCTAATCTCTCCTGATTGCTAGGCTTCTGTCCTACCCAGGGTAGCTTTACAAGGTGTCAGCCCCTAACTCAAACCTTCACTCATCTCATGAATGAGTCCCAAAGCAGGTGACTGAGGGAGTGTACAAGGAGCCTCTGGATATTTCAGGAGTTCAGCACAAACAGAGGTCCCATTAAAAGGGAAATTCTGCTGCCGCTTTAACTGATGCATCACGGCAATGCAGCTTTGTCCAAACTGTCTCTGCGAGCACCATATGTTATTAACTTCCCTCCTAATACTTAGAGAGAAGTGAGAGATCTGGGTGAGGTGTGGAAAGTGGAGGACGTGGTAAGTTACTGGAATACTCCTTCAGATAACACTGACAGAGTTGCAAAGAAGACGGATCTTGCACCAGTGAGGGCAGTGTTATGGCAAGGGGCAGAGAGGTCTGTACTAGCTGAGTAGCAAGGGGAGCTGGGAGAGGTGATGGGGTGGGAGGGTTAATACAGAGCATGATTTTGAACCGGCTCTTAAAGTGCTTGGGGAAGCCAATGGAGCTGTTTCTGGCTTTGGGCGACTTGGCCTTTCTGCTGCCCACACGTTCAGCTTTGTGACAGAGGCTTGACTCCATGACTCCATTTCTTCACAGATCACGTCCTGTTTAGGGAATGGTATCCCAGAGAAGCAGCACTTTCCTGAGGCAGATGGCTTGGCTCAGGCTGCACAGCCGCCTGTTCAGGTAGGCCCTGGACTCCTCACTGGTCACTGAGAAGTGAGCGTCAGGGAGAGGAATGAACAAGAAGGACAAATTCCAAAAAGTTCTGGGGCTCAGTGCAGGACTCCCTGGGTGAGGATCTGTGGACTGGGTTATGCAGGAGGGGGGACTGGATGGGCTACGCAGTCACTGCAAGGGATGGTGACATGCAGGCTGTTGATGACACTACAGCAAGCCTTGTTCAAGGAGCGCTCAGTTCTTTGGTGCGAGGGATAACCTTAACCCTATCTTAGCTCCATGGCACAGCTTCCGGGTGTCCTCTTGGCACCTTCTGGGGCAGGCTGGCACTCCTGTCATTGCTACACTGGTAGAGCTGCACTAGTGATAGTGCAGTGGCAGGAGATATGAAGGAAGCGGCCTGTAAGCTTCCGTGCTGAAATCAGCTATAGAAAGAAACTCCCAGCCAGGTAGAACAGCCGCAAACCACCCTCACCCAGCTCTGTAATCCATTGAAATTGTCTTGGTCAGGCTTGTTCTTCTGGGTGTGGCTCACATCAACATACTCTCCCTGCTTTCTTTGCACAGGGCTCAAGATGCTCCATGATCGAAGTGGGTGCTGCTTCCTCCTCTTCAGGGTTCTTTGACAGCCTCGTCCCTCAGGACATGAGCACATTGGAGATCCCGGTCACAACAGGTATTGCATGGCCCGCATTATGTGAAGGGAGCCGCTGCCCTATAAAGTGACATAGCCTGGCCCATTGATGCGCTATGCAGTGTACCTCAACCTACATTCTCTCTCCGTGCCATCGGCATTGACCAGTGCACTTGCGGTGGAAGGCCCACAGAGGACAAGCCCTAATACTGGATGAGGATCCACTTTCAGCACACGTGGTTTCTGGAGTGAAAGGCCTGGAGATGGGTTGCAGTTGTTGCAGAGCTGCCTTTTCACTAGTGTCCACAGTTCATTGCAGCCAGGGTGGTGGGTGGCCCCCGGATGAACTGTTCAGTTGCTCACCATAGTGCTGTGCGTTCCTTTCCCCCTCTCCAGACACGGACGGGCTGATCAGCCAGGCGCTCCTGGTGGGGAACTTTGCCGGCGCTGTGCAGCTGTGCATGAGGGCTGACCGTTTTGCTGATGCCATCATTCTGGCTATCGCTGGGGGGGAGACGCTACTGCGGGAGACCCAGATGCAGTACTTTGCCAAACGGAAAACAAAGATTTCTCAGGTGAGTGCCCAGCAGTGTATATCCAGGCAGAGATGTGGGGCAGAAGAGAACAGACTGAGGTGGATGGGGCCCGGGCAGGTGTGCTTGCCTGTGTGAGAGTGCGTTGGCAGGGGTGAAATGCTGAACTGAGGGCTCTGTCCATCTAATTTCCAGCTCTGTCTAGGTATTTACACTGCACTCATGATACCTTTATATAACTTGCTCTCATCCAACAAGCAATCTGCTGCAGAGCCAGGATTTCCGCCCTTCTCTTCAGCTTGTGTCCAGCTTCTGGTATCTTCTGCCTCAGGAGGTTGCAGTTTAAATTATCCAACCCTTTTAGAAATCCATCGACATTACCTGAGCCTTAATGACACTTCTCTTATGCAGCTACAGAGCTGGTCAAATCCCATGCTGCATGGCATAAACCGACCATTGTGAGGACCAGGAAAGAATCTTCTTCCTCTGTCTACAGCATTGCGTTACTAGACAGGGACATGGGTGGCTTTTCACCTTTGGAAGCACTAAGTGCCAGTTACTGCTGGAGGCACAGTGGTGGACCATGGGGGCAAATTCTATATCATCCCGCATGTGAGCAGCCGTGATGTGGACACTCCATCTGTGGCGTCTTGCTCAGACCACCTAGAGCTGAGAGCCACTGTGTTAACGCTCTGCCATAGCAAGGGTGAGAGCTCTGCTGCTGCGAAGCTGTGCATTGCTTCCCTGGCTGCCTGGCCAGCACACTCGTCAAGACTCTGCCCGTCTAAACCTTGCCTTGCAGGAAACAGTCAGTGAACCTAGCGCCCGAGTTCCCCAGAGACGTGTCTCTGCCGCATCCCGTCCCTCACCTTGGGCACTCACAGCTGGTATTATGTTTGCTGCCTCCAAAGAGAGAGAGCACACACCAGCCTGTTAGCTTAGCAAGTGTGCTGTGTTTTGTTTGTACCCAGGCCTGTCCCTTTCTCTGGCTTAGTATCACTTAAATCCTGGTTCTTTAAGAAAGTTATTCTAGTTTTATGACTAAAATTTAATCTTAACAAGTTACAATCTTTGTCTAAGCAGTTTTCTTAGGCCTGGTCTACACTAGGAAGTTAGGTTGGTATAACTACATTGCTCAGGGGTGTGAAAAATCCACACCCCTGAATGGCGTAGTTAAGCCAACCTAACCATCAGCGTAGAGAGCACTAGGTCAATGAGAGAATTCTCCCGTCACTCTAGCTCCCGCCTCTCAGGCTGGTGGAGTACCCATGTTGACAGAAGACCCTCTCCTGTTGGCGTATGTAGTGTCTTCATTGGCTCACTGCAGTGACGCAGCTGCACTGCTGCAGCATTTTAAGTGTAGACAAGCCCTTGCTCACCTCAAGTTACCAGCATCTCTAGCCCTCTGGACCCAACATTCACTGAATCAAACAGTGCTGTTCCTAAGTGACGGGTAACTAAAAGGTTTTTTCGCTCCTAAAGTCTATTGTCTCTGTCTCTGCCTCAAGAGCCAAGAAGGCTTGCTGGGGTGCAGACTCCGTCCCCAGCATGATTGTTAAGCAGTCTTCTCCCCAGCTTGTTTAGCCTGCTGGCTTTGTTTACCTTCTATGTAAATGTACCTTCATTGTACTCTGCCTGTAGCCAAGTTGGTCAGACAGGTAAAGGCATGTTCCTCTGTCTAGGGCAGGCTGAACACGTTTTAAGCACACATACACAACAATTTGTAAACACCCTGTACATACATCACAATGATTTTTCAGGACCAGCTTGTCACCAGTTTACATATGATACCTTACCGGACACCTTTGAGGTACATATTCTGACAGCAGTGTGTTGAGGGAATGAGTATGTCAGGCCTGATGTGAGTTACAGTATGGGGGGCCCTCTGCCAGGTGGCACCAAGGGTTCTCCCAGGGTCACTCTGTTAACCCAAGTGCAAGGTAGATCTCTGTGTGAGCATGTATGGACCTCCATAGCTGCATCTGAGGTTTGAACTTGTGGACTGATGGGCCATTTGCTTCTCCTGCAGCTTCTTTCCTCCATCGTGCAGCAGAACTGGCGAGATGTAATCTGCACATGTGACCTGCAGAACTGGAAGGAGGCACTGGCCATCTTGTTAACGTACTCCAAGCAGGAGGAATACGCCCAGCTCTGTGGTAGGTGGGACGCTTCATTTGGTGCAGAGTGCCTCCGGGCTGTCTACAGAGAGAGGTGGATGGATCTTCAGAGGAAATATTTCCAAAATGGTCTAAGGGCGTTCCAGACAAGACAAATGAGAGCGTGACCCATCTGCAGGCTAAGGCAGGAAGAACAGAATCAGTGGAAGTGGGCTATATGAACGGTAAGGCAGGGCAGAGTCTCATGGTATGGGACAAGGATGTGCCAATATCTCCTTCAGCCTGCGTCCATGGCTTGGGAAGAGCTATGGGCAGTGACTTCTGCTGCTGCCCAGGCCTAGGCCCTGAGTAAGGTGTGTATATGTACAGGGCTTATCTGGAAAGGGGCCAGAGCTCCTGGGGAGAGGGAAGGCAGGAGGGGTGCACCCCACCTGCAAGTGGTTCTTCGTACTGCTTGCAGTCCTCACACACTTGCAAGCCTGGGAATGGGCTGAGAGCCAGTTGGTGAGGGCTCAGTAGTTTTCCTCATAGAGCCTGTTTAGGGCTAGGACTGGGCTGGCCCTTGTGGGAAACGTGGCTGGCCAGGAATGAGCTAGCGATCGGGGTATAAAAGCTCTGGAGGCCATTAGCTGGGAACCAGTTGGTGAACGGTAGCTGACTGACAGGGGTTTGCTGTATTGTTTCCTTCCCTATTTAGCTTTAGCCAGGCTCTTGACTATGGATTCATTGGTGACACCAGCCTCTGTACCATGGCCTGTTAACTCTCTGCATGTGGCTCCTAAGTTGCCAGTGTGTAAAGTTCTCGCACAATTTCTGAGAGCTGGGCAGGGGAAGGAGGAGCTGGCCAGATGGGAGCAAATTAGTGGAAACTGCCCCTTTTCCTCCTCCCTTTAGATATACTGGGGGCCCGTCTGGAGTCAGAAGGCAAAGGGGTGCTGTCCAGTGAAGCCTGCCTATGTTACATCTCATCCGGCAATGTGGAGAGGTTGGCGAAATGCTGGGTAAAAAACCACGAGACCTCATCACCCCTAGCTCTGCAGGTACAGGTGCTTTGATGTGGGCATGAAACCTCCATAGGCTAGGATCTGTCTGCAGGGTCCCAAAAGACACAGATTGGAGCCTGAGCTCCAGCTTCTCCAGTCCTACAACTTCCAGCTGTAGGAGTTGGGTCTCCTCCTAGCCTAGATTCTGGCTAAAGGAGCCTTGGGTTAAGTTGCTAGTTGTTTGTTGACACGAGAGGGCCTGGATCAGCATGTGCTCAGGGGCAGGATGGACTGCTGTGCAATGGACAGGGCGTGGTGCTGATCTGTATGTCTAGGAACATAGAGGTCACTTACCAGCATGGTCTCTGAGCACCTCTGCCTATCATCCTCTCAATCCCCATTTCCCGGGGCAGGGGGAACTGGACGTATGTGACTGAGCTGGAAATGGATCCCAGTCTCCCGAGTCCCACCCCAGCAGTGCTGCTGCTCTTGTGTTCCTGGCTGTGAAATAGGTGGTGCTGCATGAAATTCATTCCTGTTCTGGGACTGTTCAATGAGACCTTCCTTCTCTCCCTTGGGCTGACTTCTGGCCCTATACAACCTCACGGTGTGTGTCTGAATGAGATGGATAGTAAATCAAAGCTCACCCTCAATGGAGAACTTACAGCATGTGTTGTGTCTTCATCCCGCCCTGTCAGGACCTGGTGGAGAAAGTGATGGTGCTGAGCAGGTCCATTGAGATGCTCCGAGGCTCTGTGGGGCCAGCTTTGGGCCCTGTCTTGGCAGAGCGGGTCACCCAATATGCCAGGCTCTTGGCATCGCAGGGGTGTTTGGCGGCGGCAATGAGCTATCTACCCCGCAGCTCTGATGAGGTAGGTGAAAAATAGATAGGCAGAGAAGGTGCTGGAGAGACTTGGAAGTTGCAGTGTAGAGAGCCAGCATGCAACAGGAAGCTGTAGATTCTGATTAAGGTGGAACCTTTCCCTTGGGGCAGGGGTGAAAGTAACTCAGGACACTTGCCTGTACCGTGGCTGGCTCTGACCCCCAGAAGGGATGGGGCCTCGGGCGGAAAGGCCTGGGCTTGGGGTCAGCATCCCCCAGACAGCCCTTCCAGGCCGCCTGGCCCGCCCTGCCCAGGGCTCCCATGGCGATTTAAAGGGCTCGGGACTCCAGACGCCGTGGCAGTGGCATCCAGAGCCCCAGGCCCTTTTAAATCACCGACCCCAGGGCAGCTGCTCCCTTTGCCCCTCTCCCCGCCCATCAGTGGCTGAGGGGGGGCAAAAGGGGCAGGGACGTTAAAGCGCTGCAGGGTCCTTTGCCATGGCAGTGCTTTAACGTCCCTGCCCCTTTTGCTTCCCCTGTTGGCGGCCCTGCCAGTACGGACCCTACCAACAGGGCTGCCGATGGGGGAGGCAAAAGGGGCAGGGACGTTAAAGTGCTGCCGCGGCAGAGCTTTAATGTGGGCTGGGTACGGGCGGGTGCGGGTTCTTACTGGTATGCCGTACCAGCCCGTACCAGCTCACTTCCCCCCTGCCTTGGGGTGGTTCTCTTTCTCCTTGGGAGCTTCATCTGCCTCAAAGAGTCTACTCTGAGGCCTTGGAGGCCAGGCCAGGAGAGGGGATCTCCATGCTGCTCTTTGCAGTTCTTGGCAGCACTTAACCAAACGCGGTCACTTTGGGGCAGGCATGGGTGGGAAGGTGCTTCTCAAGGTTTGGTGATCCACTTTGGAGGAAGGGAAAAAATTGGGGACCCCCAAGTAGGAGAAAGCCCCGGAGGTTGAGGAGCCTCGGCATGGCTTCAGAGAGCTCTCCCAATTGAGATCAGGGTGGTGTCTTGGACCCTGAAGTTTGCAGCCTCTCATTAGGCCCCCAGGATTAGTTATCAGGTGCTGCATACTGATGAAGGCTTCATGCCTCTGCCAATGTATTGCACCTAGTGGGCCAAGGAGTTATTCATAACCCTAGGGAGCCTTCCATCCGTGGCTCCCGAAGCACTTCATTAAGTCTCATTTTTTTCAGCTCCTGATCCAGCAGCTCCGAGACCGTCTCTTCCACGCTCAAGGGGAGAGCGTGGGCGATCAGCAGCCGCCTCCTTTCCCCTATGCTCGTGTGCATGTCGGGCCAGTTAGCCACCCATTGCCGGCAGCCAAGAGCAGCTCTGCTCCGGAAGGGTCAGCCCGCAGACCGGGTCCCAGGCATCCAGAGAAGGTAAGTCTCAAAGCCTGGTGTCTATGCCCAGGGCAGAGAAGCACTGGGGAGAGGGAAGGAGACAGCTAAAGGAGGCTGATGGGATTGTAGCTGCTCTCGGGCAGCTTGGCACAGCTGACTGAAGGACACCCCTAGCTCCAATGGTACAAACTACGTTAGCTGAGGGCTCTTCCTAGTGCTGATGGGCTGAAAAGAGTTTGGGGAAAGACTCGCCACTTCTGGGGCACACGGTTAACCAAAGAACAAGCCACTGGTCTCTACAGTGCACCCGCCCTCTTCTTCCTCGTGGAGTGTGGCCTGCACAGAGGACATACCCAGCATGCAGTGGTCCATCTGGATCCCATTAGTCCAGACCTCCTGACTGAGACGGCACATTTCCTGCGGTGCCCTGTGGTCCTGCAGGCTGCACCTCTGTGTTGAAGATGTGGGGGGCTGCAGCTGGTTCCTTTGTGCTTTCAGTAGGATGGGTGCACCTGTCATGAACTGAAAATACCTCCTTCCACAGCAGCCAGGTCGCAGCAGGAGCCCAGCCTGAAGGAAGGGAATCAGCATCTCTGCGCCTGGCTAAGGGGGTTAATCTGGTCCCTCTCCCATGGGCTCGTAGGGCCTCACCCTGCCTGTGGCTAGTGGGGTTACTCTGGTCCCTCTCCTGGGAGCTCGCAGCCTGACGGACGGGAATCTAACAGAGAGCGAAGGAGGAGAGTGGGGTGCCATCGCAGAGCTGGCCCTTCTGATGGGGAAAGAAAGCAACCAAGCCCTGCGCTGGCACAGCCAGCAGACATAGTGCTGGCAAAGTGGAGCCAAGCCAGGTGCCTGCTTCCCAACCAGGCTGAGCCGGGCAGCTGTTTTTGGAGTCTCCAGTGTGCCCTTTTTGGGCAGGGGAGGCGAGTGGCTGGCCACTGGTCACAGGATAGCTGGGGCAGTGGCCACAGCTCTTGTTCGAGCGGGACTGCCAGGTGGGGCTCACCGCAGTGTCTGTGTTTTCATTACAGCCCGTGTACCAGCCATCCTTCACCCCGCCGGTGTCAGTTCAGTCTTCAGTGCCTTCACTCTTCATGCCTCTGCCGGTGCCAGCGGTGCCCATGGCTCCTCCCCAGGCCAGCATTTCCCCCACTACCAGTATGTACTCCAGAGCAGGAGGCCGGCCCCCTTACTGCCAGTACGCCTCCGGCTTGGCACCAGCTACGGTTCCCGGGCCAGGTGAGTGTGCGCCAGAGACGCAGCCTATAAAGCCATTGCATCCATCAGGGCAGGGAGCGCCAGGCGTGCACTTTGGGCCCACGTCAGACTCTGCTCCATACGTGCCATAGTGCTTGCAGCTTGTCTGGGGAGCAGGCTGCTCCGAGTTCCCATGCGCTGCCGATCCCATGGACCTCGCTGCAGCTTAGTCATGAGCCCTGGGAGAGGCCCCCAGTAAGCTGTGGGGTGGGATAAGCCTTGGGGATGGGCATGTGGGAGGAAGGCCGGGCATGGCTTGGGAGAGGAGGATGCTTGCCAAAGCGGGGAGTGGGAGCCATGGGGAACACACTCCTGGTAGGAGGGGACTGCCAGCTGACGCTGTTCTCCTTGGTTTCAGCATTGTCCCTGCCAGGAGCCAGACTCGCTGGACCAGCTGCCTTTCCCAATCAGCCTCCTATTTCAGGACAGCCTGGGCCCATTGCACCCCCTGGCGTTCCACCACCAGGATCAACCTTCTTCCCTCCAGCCTCGGTCCCTGCACAGCATCCTGCCGCCTGTCCTCTCCCCACAGCGGGGCAGCCCCCTATGCTTTTTCCTTCAGCTCCTTTCAGCTGCCCCCCAGGTGTGGGCTACCCTCAGGGGGGCCCTGGAGCTCCTAGCATCCCTCCCCCTCCCACCGGTGAGTATAGTTTGCGTGGCTTCGCCCGTGCCCATCCCAGATGGGATCTCGTAATGAGGGTCTGTCATACCAGGACGCTGGCAGCTGGAGCTCCCTGAATGGGCTAAGAGAACTTGTGTCATTAGGGCTGGGGTTGCTGAAGTGCTGAGACCCCCAGTTCTGGTGAAACACTGTTAAGAAGACTGGCTCAGGCAGGCTCCTCCGTGTTTCCATCCGGCTCCCCACGACCTTGGGAGGAGCTGGCCCGGCAGGGTCCCAGTGTGCGCTTAGTGGCAGCTGCATTTCCATGGGGACACTCCGCACTCACGCTCAGACCCTGGTGAAGGGTCATCACTCCACTGGCATCCCTGCTTAGCTAATCAGGCTGATGGGTACCTTAGAAGTGATGGGAGTGATGGGTTCTCTCTCTCCAAGGAAGAGATCTTTGCTTACCTGGCTGTGGGGTAAAATGCTTCTTTCTGTTGCACTCCAGCTTCCGCCCCTCGCTCCCCATTTCCAATGGGCTCTCCACCTGTTTTAGATTCTCCTGGGCCTTGTGAGCATTGTTCCTGGGTTCTGGTGCTGGAGCCATTCCCCACCTGGTTGCTGGTTTGAATCCAGCCCAGCTGGAGAGAGATGTGAAGTCATTGTCACCTGCTAGCCCAGGAGAAACGAGCTGGTAGTCTTTGGCCAGTCCCTGGTGGACAGATGTTTGCATTGCCTGTGACACCATCACCCTGGGTTGCAGCCTCAGAGGAGAGGCTGATGAATGAAGGTCGTGGAGACCATCCTAGAGGTGGTCTCTGCTGGACATGACTGCGGCATGTTGTTGGAGCCCAGGGGAAGGCTGCAGTGTTTGTGCCTGGGCTGTATCTCGTGTTGGGCTAGAGCCAGGAGCGTGGCCTCCAAGAGCAGTCAATCCAGCACTGCTCCTTGGAACCAAATTGACCCTGCAGCCGAAGGAGGGGTTCCATGGATCCCCTAACCTGGCATCCAGCCTCAGCCGAAAGGGAACAGGCCCAGGGTATGCAGCTAGATTCTCACCCCCTTAGCTCAGGATGGATCGAGCTATCTGAAATGGTCACTGGGTGCTGTTGAGATGTTACTGATGAACTAGAAGCTTCATGGTGACTGACTCCAAAACCTGCCTTGATTTTCAGGTGTCTTCCCCTGGCTAGATCCCCACCCACATCCTGCGGGCAGTACGATGAGCAACCCCCTACCTCTGAGTCGGGGGAGGTGGTCCCACTGCTTCCAGTGAGATGTGATGAGATTGCACACACGCTGTGCAGCATCTGCCTCGCACGCCTGGGCAGTTGTACCAGTGGCTGTGCAGGAACCTAGGTGTCAGTGTTGCGGCTGGGCACTGGAAAGCTGCGCCGAGGGGCCATCTGGGAGTGCACTGCATGCGTTTCGGGGAGGTGCAGATGGAACTATGATGCTGCAGACCTAATGCAATTGGAGCCCAGGAATGTAAAGAGGGGCCCTTGGCCTCAAGCCCCTCTATGGCTTCCCACCCAGCCCTGGAGGGATTGGAGCATGACCCCTGCGTCGCTCTCACCTACCCACCCTGGCGTCAGCTGGGCCGGGGAGCAGTTCCTCTTCCTCCCACACAGCTGACAGCAGATACCACCCCAGCGGCGGTAGCTCACCCCTCATCTTCCATCCAGCCCAGCACTATGCATGTCAGGCTGCCCCAAGGCTCTTCCCAGGTGTGCCTGGGAGGCAGGTCCCTGCCATGCGTAGGGTAGCTCAGGGCTGTCAGGGAGGCATGGGTGAGTTGGTTTCCCAGGGGAATTTGAAAGCCAGTTTAAAGCTACTTGCAAGCTCCCCACCCTCCAGCGGCGGACAGGAGTGAGGGCTGGGCTGGGGGGCAATGGCAGGTCTAAGTCCCAGTCCCATGCCTGTCGCTGTTCCTAAGTACAATCTGCTGTGGAGCCGTCATTCCCTGCTGCATTCCTGGGCATTGCTTTGCAGCTCTTGCTGTGGGGAGGGGGTCTTGTCCAGTCATCCCTAGTGGGGGTAATGCTAAGTGACCGCAGATGCGATCTGCACAGAGGGGGCTATGTGCCCAGAATCCCTTGGGCCAGTCTCTGGAGCTTAGCAGTGTGAGGCTTTGCCTGCCTGGGCATTGGGCTCTTGTGTGGTGGCCAGCACAGTATGTAGGACAGAACTGCAGGAACAAAGGGTCCCCACTATTGTCCCTGTGCCAGAGGCGCAAGCAGCCTTGGGGCTCGGCACGAATAGGAACGCTGAGCTTGGCGTCGGGCCGTTTGAGACCCGCAGGCTGAGCCCCAGGATTTGGGCTGAGGATGAAGTGTGCGAGGTCTCGTGTCTCAGGGCACAGATGATTAGCTCCTGTTGGTGCTAATGGGGCTGGGGTGTACACAGATCGCGTACAAATACGCTTTCCTGATTTCTGGGGTCGGTGCCCCATTGCCTTCCCATTTTAAGGCCCGAAGACCCCAGTCTGATCATCCTGCCTGAGCTACTGTGTAACGCCGGCTAGTGACGGGTGGCTGAACTAGATTTAGAGAGCGCCAGACTGTCGTCTGAGAAATCTCCATTGCTCTCAGAGCTCCTCAGCAACAGGGGAAGGGCTGCTCATGGCAAAGGAGAATCCTGGGCAAGTTTAGTCTTCCCAAGACCGCAGGAGACAAGTTGTTCAGGGTGCACCCAGAAAAGCCTGATTTGGTTACTAGTCTGCTGAGTTTATGCCTGATGTTGACTGTAAGTTGCCCAGAGTGAAGTAAAAGGCCGCTTGGTAAAGCAGAGTTCATGGAAGGGCTGAGAATCGGTTGGTCTAAGGCCCTGGAGCAGTGCCAGAATGTGCTAGCCTCAAGTGTCCTTGTGGGCATGGCAGCATTTTAAGACACGGTCTCTTAGGAATCACCAGAGCTAGAAATAATTGCAGACTTAATTAAGCTACTGAGCCGAACTCCTCTGCGAGTGATCCCTGAAACCTGCCAGGAGGAATGGCTGCAGAAGTATTCTAATAATCATTCAACGCACTAAGTACCTTTGCATCTTTCCCAAGTGATTAAGGAGCCACCTCCTGTGAGCAGATAGGGATTGGTGATGTACTAAGCTGGCATTTATTTCTAACTCCACTGACTCCTTCGATATTGTGCCTTAAAACGAGGCTGTGCCCACACCAGCTCTTCTCTTAGTAGGAGGGCTAATTGGCTTGTAATGCTGAAGGGCTCCAGTCAAGGCTCAGGGCCCCCTTGGGATAGCTACTGTACAATCACTAATCAAAAGAGACTGCCCCAGGAATGTACTATTGAGGTGAAATCGACTTTGCAGGGTAAACTTTCCCAAGGGCTGGTCCTGAGCCTGCTATCGGAAAAGGAAAATATCTCTTCCCCCACCTGCCTGCATTTCTGCCAGTGCTCCAGACTGCCCTGTGGGGTGTTCCTTTCACTGTCACTGTCGCCCGCAGCACGGATCTGTGTCCCTGGTACTGCGCAGGCCACGCTCTGGTTTTGTGGGACACCTGGAACTTGGCTCTGGACCTTGGAGCACTTGAACCCTGCACACATGTTGGTTCGGTCTCAGTGGTAGAAGTTTGCAGCCAGGGCAGAGATTTAGAAGCTGCAGACAGTTGAAGTGTTTTTCTTGTGCCAGTGGCATGAGACCTAGCATGGAAACTATCTGCAGCCCATACATGTGCCCCAGTGCCTGAAGCCAGAATTAAGGGAATCCTCCAAGGAGGAGCGGGGAATCTCAGACTGTGGCCTGTGGACCCAGAGTTGACCACAAAGCCTTTTCATGAAACGTTCAGCAACCCAAACAGTGGGGGTTGGAAGAGGAGGTGGGTCTAGGGCCAGGCCCTTCCACTTCCAGAGCAGTAAGAGATTGAGCCCCACCGCCTTGGAGTTCTCATCTAGTCTCATGCCTGTGTCTTGCTCTTTGTTCCCACAGATCAGGAATCTTGGAACAATCCCTCTGCTCTCAGGGGAGGCTTTCAGAAAAAAAAGGTAAGCCTTGGCCAAAGCATCTGCCAGATTGTACCTCCAGGGAGCGCCGAATGAACGAATGGCCCCTCCCCATGCCCCTGCGTCACTATTGCTGTCCCCACTGGGCAAATAGGGGAGTAGAGACAGAGTTGACTTGCTTGAGGTCATGCAGTGAATGGACCCAGGTCTCCCAGCTGCCCGTATTGTTCCTTCACCAAGGTGCCAGCTGTCCTTGCTTGGTTTCCCAGGACAAGTGTTTTGCAGTGTGCATTTCCCTAGGCACCTCGAACACCGTCCTATCTGCTGGCCTCTCCCTGCTGTGAGTGCCACTGTGCTACAGCACCTGGGGTGAAAGGTTCGGAGAACAGCCAGGCTAGAAACCTGCTAGCACCGCCAGATTTAAACCTGGTGCTTGGCTGTGCCCCTACAGCACCTCCTGCTGGAGTAACCGTGAGCTCCCAGTCATGAGTGCTGCTCTACTGCCTCCTGCGGGAGACCTCGGGCTGGAGTTGCTGGGAGCTCTCCCACAGCCAAGTGGCCCTTGCTGTGACTCCTTCAGGGGGATCTGTGAGCTGAGTTTCCCCCACAGCAAATGCTCCTACACCATTTCCATTGCTGCCTCCTGCTGGCAGGTGCAATAAGCAGCGCTCTGGCACCCTCCCCCCACCCCCACCCCCTTCTCTGCTGAGCAGATGCCGGGCGCTTTCTGGCAGCTTGGCTGGGAACCTGCTTCAGGCTGTGCTCACTGCAACAGGATTAGCCTCTTGTTAAAGCCATCTCCTTTTGATCTAGCCTGGTTGGAGTGAATCTGTCCTGACTCCCTGGCTTTCTGGGGGTGGGGTGAAGTATTTGCAGGAGACACTCCCCCCCCAGGTCCTGGGACTTTCCCCAACGCTTGTTCTGCCGGGCGCTCTGTGCAGCTAATCTCAGCATTCACGACTCGTGCCGTGGCAGAGCCGAGTCGGCTTTCTAGGGAGCGGCGGTGGCTGCTGTGGCATGTCCGTTTGATTGAATGATTTCAGAGAGCCCAAGGGGTTTCTCCCTGCAGCCCTGGTCACCGGCTGGGCATTGGGGGCCTCCCGCTCTTGTTGTGAGGGCCCTTGGGGTTTAGAGAGAGGTGCATATTGTGCCCTCATTTGGGATTGCTCTGCAGACTCCCAGGCTCTTGAGCTAGCAAAGATGATGAATTTGGCCTGGGAAAGTTCAGAGAACCAGGGGGTTGCCTGCAGTCATTCAGTGGCAGCACCGAGTCCTCTTTCGCTGTTTTCTGTCCCCTGGTAGTTGTCAGAGAAGTTCACCCCTCCAGCTCCAATCACAGCTCCAGTAATGAGCCTCCCCACAGAGCCGCGGGCCCTGCTGCCTCAGATTCCCAGATCCCAGGAACCTGGCCAGGCACCCCCGGGAGCACCCAAAGAAGGCAGCATGCAGGTAACCCAGGGGCATCACTCCCACCCCAGACTCCTCACAGGTGTGAGGAGCAAGCTGGCTTGTAAGAGCTTTATCGTTTGGTGACACTGGGGCTTGGATCTGCCTCTTCCCCACCGTAGCATGGCCAGGACCCCAGGACTGCTCCCTGAGCCTTGTAGGAAATGACCATGTTCGGGCAGGGCAGGGGAGGAGGGAGTGAGCCGTGTTGCATAAGCAAGTCAAGAGGACCCCAGAGGGCTGCAGGCTCTAAGGGAACAAGCTGCAAGTGCATTCATGTGTTCCCCACAGTGGCAGGGGAGTGAGCTGTGGGGTGTGGAGTTCACCTGCCTTGGGCTCAGCACGCCGCCATTGGTTGCTTTTCATTTGGTGTCAGTTTCCCCAGCTGCCCACAGAGAGAATCGAGAGGAAGGAGCTGCCCCCGGAGCACCAGGGGCTGAAGGCTACCTTTGAAGGGCTGGTGCAGCGCTGCAGTGCCGTCGCCACCGACCCCGTGAGTCGCCTTTGCAGCTGCTTTTCCTCCCGGGTTGATGTCATCGCTAAAGCACAGGGCCGGGAGCCAGGAGGAGTGGGGTCTTGTCCCAGCTCAGACGCTGACTTCTCTCCATGCCTCACCCCGTCCCCTGGTGCTGCTTCTCTTCCCAGGGGATTTCCTCTTCCCTTTCCACCATGCTCTACAGTCTTTCTATGCCCATCTCCTTTCCTGCAGAGCGGATACTTCTGCCCCTGCTGGGCCTCTGCCACACCACCCCTTGTTTGTCTCCCCACGAGTCTCTAGAAGGGGAAGGTCTTGGGGGGAGAAGTGAGGCCAGGGCAGGATATTGCTGGGAGCAGCCGGGCAGAGGCTGCCTCTGTCCAGCCTTGCCATCAGGCCCACCGGACTGTTTCTCAAGCAACCGCTGTGGCCTGCGTGCTGTGGAACATGGTGGCTGGGGAGGGCTTGCAGTGTGGGGTCTGGGCTGCATCTCTGGGGAGGGTGGAATGTGCCAGGGTCATCGCAGGCATAGCATTGTTGGCAGGTGCAGTGGGGGGATGTTTCCTATGGGGCACAGCTAAGGGGTGCTGTGGCGGTGCTTGTTACAGTCCATGCCCTGAGTGTTTCAAGCTGAGCCAGGGATGCAGCTGTTTGCAGAGCACCCTGGGAGGAGGTGGGAGCAGCCGTGGCATGGGAGGTTTTCCCCTGGCAGAGCCCATGCTGAGGATTTCTCTTCACTTCAGAAAACCAAAAGGAAACTGGAGGACGCGGCGCAGCGGCTGGAGTGCTTTTACGAGAAGCTCCGGGAGCAGGCTGTAAGTGTGCGAACCCGTCCCCTGCCCCTCCGCTGGCTCCAGCGCCCTCCTGCGTGCCCATGCCTTGGTCCCCTTTGCAAAGAGCTGTGCTCTGTGCATGGCCCTCTAGAGATCAGTGACCTTTAACTCCTTCACCCCCTCCCTGAAACCAGCTGAGGTCCCCTTCTTCTCCAACTCCCCCACAGCGGTGCCAACTCTGGCCCGTGTGGGGTGCAGGAGCCCTGTGCGGCTGGGGCGTGGTGCAATGTGCTGCCACTACAGCAGCAGGAGAGACTCATCATGTGTATGTCAGACACCCACTGACCAGTCTGGCCTCTCTCCTCCCATTGGGCAGGAAGCAAACGCCCTAACAGGTGACTTGGCTTTAGGCTGGGACTGGGGAGGGAGAGGGTCCAAAGAATCTTGGTGAGGCTGAGGGGTGGGGATGGTCCTTCAGGCCCTGTCACTGAGCACCGCCTGCCCCAGCTGTAGGTGCCCATCTGGCGCTTGGCTGAGGGCAGGTCAGACAGTTGGCGTGGGGGGCTTATGGTAGAGCGTGAGGCTGAGGTGTCTGCTCCTTCCCACAGCTCTCCCCTCACATCCTGATGGGGCTACATGAGATCGCTCGCTGCATGGAGGCACGCAGCTACCAGCAGGGCCTGCTGGTCCACACCCAGGTGGTGGGTAGCAGCAGCTTCAGTGAGGTGTCTGGCTTCATGCCCATCCTGAAAGTCCTCATGACCATCGCCAGCAAGCTGAACGTCTAGCGCCTGGTGCGGAGGCGGGGGGCACAGTCTGTGGAGACCGAGCGGGATGGCGAATCCAAGCGCTGGGCTGCAGGCTCCCTCCAGCTCCCGAGCAACATGTGGGAGCCAAGCCGTCCCCGTCCCCCTGCAGAGACCCCACCGGCCACTGACTCTTCCCTTCCCGCGGCTTGTCAGTGTTAGTACTGCCAGCTGGGTTGCACTGAGATCCTCCCAAACCAGCTGTGTGTCTGCTCCACCCCGGCCCCATACAGAGATGAGAGGAGACTCGCTCCTTCCGGCTGCCCCTTCAGCCGCTTTTCAAACTGTCTGTCCAGCGTGGCGGTCACCTGCACAAAGGCAAAGCAAGGGGTCTCCTTGGCTACCCCTGCGCCCCCCCACCGGGGATGGGGAGACCACCTGTCTACAGCAGAGCCTCACTGTGAGCTGAGCTCAGCCATAGGGACCTCCCTTCAGCCTCACCCCCTTGGCCCTCTCCCTGCCCCTTCGCCCTCTAGGCCGACGGTTCAGCAGGGGCGCGTGCTGGCCTCTGCTCTGCAGCTGCCTTCTCCTTGGCACCCTGCACCTGGCTCCCTTTTCTGTCCCCTCCCCCACTGCGCCCCTTGAGCGCCTCTCCCCACACCCAAACCCTTTCATGTCCTGGCCCCTGTGCTCTCTGGCTCCCCTACTCCTCATGGGGAGCGCCAGGCTGCTCTCCGGGCTCCCTCGCAGCATGCAGCATTTGTTCTGAAAGCTGCACTGAGTGGCCCCCAGCCTCACGAGCACCTGTCCTGCTGCCAGCCAGTATTGTGTGAAAGCCCCTAGGCTGGGATTTCAGAACTGGCTAGGGGATTTCGACACGTGGGAGATGTGCCAATCCCCTAGCCGGTTCTGAACTCTTCACCCTTCATGGGGAGGGCCCCAAAGCTTGAGGGCACAGTGGGTCCCTCCAAGCCAAGTCTGGGCCACATCCCCTTCATCCTGCAAGGCCCATTGGCACAGCAAAGGGAGGGCACTTGCTGTGGGGAATGGTGCTGTTCGAGCCGGAGGCCGTGCTGAGCCCTGGCTTGGCATTCGGCTGGCGTTGGCTCTAGTGAACCCGAGCGGTGATGGGGCCACGGGGTTGGCGCTTGGAGGGCGGAGGGTATTTCAGGGCATATGTAGCTCTCCTGCTGCCCAGCCCCCTGCTGGTGATGCGCTCCCCTTGCCCTATGACTTTCCATACTGTTTGACACCCTGCTATCCAGCACAGGGGCAGCCTCTCACTCCCACCCGTTGGATCTGGAGCACCCCCTGCTGAATCGGGGTGCTCTGCCGGGACCCTCAGGAAGGGGGTGTCTCTCCCTCACTCTGTGAGCACAAAGTGCCTCAATAAAGCTGCTTTTTGTGAAATTGGCATCTTGGTCCTTGGCTCTGGGTTGCCCTCCCTCTGGTTATGAAGAGAGGTCCCTTTGGGCCAGCTGCCATTCTCAACAGGGCTTGGGGGTCGTCTCCGCCTTCAGAAGCGAAAGGCAGAGCCTGGCTCTGCAGCTAGCTGTTGATTTGGGACACTGCTGCAAACTGGATGCTTCCCCTGATGGTTTGTGCTTCGGCGTTTTTTCAAGCATGCTGGGAGCCCAGGCTGCCTTGGTTACAAACCACTTAGAGCTGTAGCATAGAGACATGTGTCCCGGCGTGCTCTCCTCCAGTATTAAACCATCTGTTCTCGCCAGCCTGGGGGGCCTGGGCTGCTTTGGGGCAGAGAGAGATCTTTGGGGTTTTGCACTTGTGAGCACCCCCGGGTATATTACTGTGCAAGCTTTGAGCTTGTGGCTGAGATCCTCAGCATTGCTTCATGGGAGTCGGTGGGGCTGCCCCAGGTCACACCAGCTGAGGATCTGGCCCCTTGTCTCCAGTGCAGTAGGCTCAAGTGCCTGCTCCAAATCAGGCGAAGTAGGGTTTTGACTCTGCTCCTGTGTCCCAGGGGTGTGCTTATCCACTGGGCAGAAGGGTGCTGGGGCAGGCTGTTTCATGGCACTTATTTTCATGCTGCAAAATAATTTCCCCCCATTCGATGGATTCCCCACCAGTCTCTCGCCTTACAGCCCTGTTTTAGTTTCCCTCAGTATTTTGAGTTTGAGTCACGAGGGCAAACTGGCTTCTCCTTCCTGGGCAGTACCAAGCCCTCGAACCAAAGCTTGGCTGTACTGTGCACTGGGTCAGACTCACCAGCTGGCTTTCCTACTCCCACCCCCCTGCAGAATCATACCCCTGGCCTGCAGGCAGCAGATGGGTGCTACTCTTCCAGGTCTTCTCTCTCTCCCCACCCCCTGTCCAAGCTCCACCGTCCTGGTGCCAATAGAAGCTGCAGTTCGCCACAGACCAGGCAGCTCATCAGGATAGGAGGGGGGTGCACGCAGTTACTATCAATGGCAGCATTTGTTCCTGGCTGTTCCCAGATGCAGGCAGATGTCCCTGCGTTAGCTTACACCTGGGCATGGCTGAGGAGCTTTTCCCAGCCCTGAGGGAGTGACTGACAGGAGCGCTCAGGTATATTTTTTGGAAGTTTAGAGTCCTGGGATGCAAAGCTGTTGCACCTGGCCCTGGGAGCAGATGGCATTCAGTCTACACTCTCCCAACTCTCACGCTTGAGCATCAGGCCAGCTAGCTTTGGAGCAGTGCTGCATTGGTTGTGATGTGGTCCCTTGCAAAGCAGGCTGCTCACCAAAGCCAGCTGGCAGCCCCTACCAATAAGGGGAGCGAGGGTAACTGCATTCTACAGCTGTCCCCCTGACCACTTGAGCTGAGTCTCATATTTTGGGAACTAGATTCTGCATATTGATCCTGAGCAGCAGAGTCAGGGGTGCTCAGCCCCAGCCCCGGGTCTTTTACTTGAGAGAGAGTTTGCTCTTCACGTTCACTTTGCATGTGGGTTTCACAGAATTGCAAGGCACTGAACCAATTCAGGCACCTCAGGAAGGCTGGCGCAAGGGCTGTGGTTTCCGGTGCCAGTAGGCCTAACCAAAGCTGAAAGGAGCAGTCGGGAGGGAATAGTTTACAATCTGTATTTCCATTTTACGGGGGGTTTTTAATGCTGTTTGCGGGCTGATGTAACCCACACTCTCGTCCTGCTAACAATAGAAAAAAGCACTGTACTGTGGGTAAGGCAGTGGATTAACACCCAGGAGATCTAGTTCCATGTCTGACTGCCACGGAGGCTACATGTGACCCTGGGCAAGTCATTTAATCCCCGTGTGTGTCTGATCCCCATCTCTAAAAGAACCAGAATAAGCCTGCCTTTCTCCCAGCCTTTGGCTGGCTAAGCCAGCGAGCCTGGACACTCTTTGGAGCAGGCCCCTCTCCCATTGTGTATGTGAAGTCCAGCGCGAGATGGGGCCGCATCTCAGTTGGTGCCTCTCGCTCCTACTTTCATGCAAATATTTCGGCTCCCAACTTGGCTCCCCCAGGCCTTAAATAAGCCAGTGGAAAAGTGAACACAAAGGCCTGAACTACACATACTGGATCCTGGGACCTGCCCAGCTGCGAAAAGCAATGGCCAGGGCAGACCAGCCATGCCCTGGAGCCAGCATGGGGTGTTCCTTCCAGGCCACTTACTAAGGTGCTCTGAGCAGTCTGACCTATGGGGCTACAGTGATGGTCTTCCCCGGAGAAGCTCTTCCACAGCCCAGCACCCCTTGATGTCAGCTTAATTTTTCCCTTTTTCCCATATGTCCTAGAGTAAAGGCCAAGTCTCCCATGAACTAACCCCCTCCTTCCAAGCGTTTGCAGGCTGGTCACAGCACTTAGTGCCTTTCCTTCTAAGTTAGGGTACCCATGTTTGTGCTAATAATCTACTTGGCTTTTTCCAGTTGGAGATCTCAAGGCATTTTCATCATTATCTCTGTTTACAGATGAGGAAAGTGAGGTAAAGAGCGGCAAAGTGACTTGCCCAAGGTCACCCAGCAGGCCAGTAATAGAACCCCAGTTTTTTGGAGGCCAAGTCTAGTGTTCTAGCCACTGGGCCACACTGCCTCTAATAAACTGTTTCCATTATGGTCTTCGTTGGCTGATGGCGTGGCAGGGGCCAAGGGTTTACAGGTGCCTGGCTGCGCATCTCCACTCGTACGCCCCCACACTGCTGGCTGTACTGCAGCATCCCCGCACAGGGAGCGCGCGTTCCACTCTGAAAGAAGGGCGCCTGCCTTCCCAAAGAGTAGGGGGCCGCGTGTGAGCCCCAAAGGCCCAGAACGCACTAATCCGGCTGTAGATCACATCATGTCTGCAGGCGAGGGTTGTGTGTGTGTGTGCACGGTGGAGGCGAGATTGTTAGGCTGTATTTGTTTGTAAAGCCACTTGCTTGCAGGATAATACTTGCACTAACTTCTATTGAAGGAGCAGTGTGAGTCCTTGCAAAGTCCTTTCCCAAAGTGTCTTTGAAGCCAAGAACCCATTGAAAGGAAGAAAGGCCTGGAGAGGGGATTAGTTTGTTCAGCAGCTGTGAATTTCAGTGGGAGGCTGATGAACTCCAAAGTCTTTGTTTAAATTTTTTGTAAGCAGCTCGGCTGGAGTGAGAGACCCACACAGAGGCCTTGGCCTAAGACAAGAAGGAATCCGAGCGGCGGGGAGTTGAAAACGCCCCACAAGGACTTTTCCCAAACACTTTCGGAAAAGGTGTTGTGTGGAGAACGGCGGGGATTAGCATGTGAAATGGGGTTTCCATTGACTCCACGCAAGGGAGGGGAAAGGGGCTGGCTTGGGGAGTTATTAGCATTTGGTTCCCGTCTGTGCCTGCCCGTTAAGAGGTTGGGCCTGGAAGGCAGCTGTTTGTGTGTCATCTGGGCAGAGGTGACCACCTGGGAAGCCGAATGTAAATATTTCTCCTCGAAGGAATGCACCTTCATTAAAACGCAATGAATACGGGGAAGCATCCAATACTGCGGCACAATGGTCTGCTGCCTTTGCCGCTGGGGCTTCTTGTGCCCTCCTCGCCCCTGGCCTGCTGCGTGGGTCAGTGCCCTGTGCAGCTGCTGGGCTGGCATTTCATTCCACAGAAAGGGGCAGGCGGAGGGGGCTGGACTCCCCGGCTGTGGCACTCCCAGCAGGGCTTGGCGGGGAGGGGGAGATGGAGCTGCCCCTCGCCAACAGGTGTCACTGTGCTGAATGGCAGTCGCTGGGGAAGGCCAGAGCCTGGAGGCACCAATTGTGTGGGGAATAATACGGCCAGTGAAAGAGGGGTCCAGTTCCCTGCGGACTTGGCCTTGGTGCATTCCAAGGCAAGGGGGGAGGGAGGCACATAGCAGCTCTCACAGCGCCCCGTTCTCCCCTCACTGGTGGAGAGGCAAAGGAAATGGAGAGAGAGCTCCTGGCCAGGAGGGGGGAAAGCAGCCCTCTGGGGCTTGCAGACATCTGGGCTAGTCCTGAACCCTCCAGCTCCTTCGGGTGCACCTACGCAGACTCGGGCTCGCGGGGCTTGGACTCCCGTGTTAAAAATTGCTGTGTAGATGCTGCTGTCAGGCGTTCAGGCACTGACCCCACCCTCCCCCAGGCCTGAGAGCCTGAGCCGCGCGGTCAGCACAGTTGGTTTAACACGGCAGCCCGAGTCTGTCGTCCCAGGCTCGGGGCCTCGCTGCCATGGGCTGTGTATCCATCCCCACAGGGGCCGTGAGAGTTCTGCAGGAGCGCTGCCGCTAAGGAGAGTGGGGTTGGAGCATGGGCTGCTAATGCAGAGCAATGACGCTACGGCAAAGTGGGCAGGGGCCCTGCATATAAACGGGGCTGGGAAGGAGGTAGAAATATACTGGTGGTGCTGGGAGGAACCCAGGGCATTGTCTAAGGCTTTGGAATGGGAAATACACAGGCCCAGGTGCTCAGCTGGTGGCAGTGATCAGGGTTCATTGAGCTGAGTGGGATGCTGGCCACTGACACCAGCTCAGGGCCTGGCCCAAGGCATTTACTCTGTGAGCTAACACCCCGGTGGGGAGGGGAGCCACGGTGAGGAGGGCTGGAGGGTCCCAAGCCAGAAGGACCCACTGTGATCCTCTTGTCTGGCCTCCTGTATGATGCCGGCCATAAATGGAGGCCCGGGGCGGTTGCTTTGTCACACAGGGAGTCTGGGGCAGGAACTGGACCTGCTCTCCTGGGTCTGCTGGCCAGGGTTCCAGTCCAGCCAGGGCCTAAACCAGGGACCACCCTTGTCTCGTGTCTCTTGGCTAGCAGAGGCCTAGGCACTGACCATCTGTATGCCCAGGAGTGGGGGGCGGGGGGTATGGTGGAAGCCATTTGGATATCATAGTGAGGGGCATGCTATAAAGCTGAAGATTAGGTCAGGCTTTCAGTGGGAGGGACCCTGCATGGTACTGGAGGGGAGTACATGGGGGCGTTTGCCCCTCTCTGTGAATGGGGCTGTCTGATGGAGTGAAAGCGGCTTCCTCGGGTGCTGCCTGCCTGGTGTGTGTAGGAGAGAGACAGGACAGGACTTCGCTGCCTGGCTCAGAGGCACTCTTGCTTCTTCGCATATTGGGCCTAAGCCCAAGGTCTTGCTACAGTGTGCTTATCGCTACAGGGTTCTATTGACCTGGACGAGTGATCCCTCCAGGTGCCTGAGAAATTATATTCTCCAGTTCCCTCCCCAGGACAATGCCTCGTGGGACTGCTGTCGCGAGGTGGTTGCATTTGTGATGGCAGAGCGCTGCCCACGGCTAGTCAAGGACACCCCAGGGCCTCTCCCACCAAGAGGAGGCGCCTAATGAGCGAAGGCGGTGTTGCTAGTTCTGAAATGCATCTGTGCTGGGCTCCGGGGACAGGTCCGGGAGCAGAATGAACCCTCCTCTCACCCAGCCAGCCCATCACACTCTACCTCGCTCTACCCCCCTCGCCTCCTTCTCTGGGACGGGAGCTAGACCTGGCAGTCTGGCTTGAAGAGCAGCAGGCCCAGGCTGTCGACGCTGAGGCCTGCCCACTGGAGCTGTTTTGGGGTGCGGGGGAGGGAAGGGTTCGAGCCACTTGAGCAGCCCTGCCTGCCCCTTGGACACATTGACTCTCCTTCGCTGTCAGTGGTGTGCGAGGCAGCTGCCCAATGGGACTGAATCCGAGGGACACTTGCACATGCAGACACACCTATGCAAGCTCACTAACAATAGTGGTGAAGCTGCAGCAGCACAGGCAGTGGCATGTACTAGACACCTGGGTCCGTACCTAGCGTCTGGGGCAGGCCTGTATGTTGGCGGCTAGCCTGTCGCGCTGCTTGTGCTGGGGCAGCTGCACCGCTAGTGTTATTCAAGCAAGCTGTACAAAGCTAACTCGGGTATGTGCACACACGCTGCAGTCACACCGCGGATTGCTCTGTAGCTCCATCCTGAGAGATCACTGTGAGCAAAACCGCGCCAGTCTCCAGGTCTCAGGCCGGGTTGCCTGGGAGCCAGGAACGCCGGATATTGGCCAAGATGCATTGGCACAATCTTCTCAATGACCTTCCCTCAAAACAGTGAGTTGAGACAGGACCGTAGGGTGAGATCGTCCGTCTCACAGGTGATTTCCTATGCTGAGGCCTGACCATTGCTTGAAGAGAGGCTGTCCCCTGACATCCCGTCGCACAGCATTGGCAATCTCCTCCAATACCAGACCCAGTTCCTCTCTATTGGCCTTCCCCAGGCACTGAGGACATTGAGCCAATTCCTAGGCTGCAGCTCAGAGCTCCCTCAGCATCTCCAGAGCTCAGCGCATGAGCCCAGCTGCAACTCACACTGGGAAGACTCGGTGTTTGCCTCCCGCCGCCCCAGGGAACACTGCTGCCACGGAGGCAGAGCTTGATCTGGATCCAAGTGATCTCTTCCAAGGTCGCTTGGACACTCACGGCATGACCTGTAAGCAGCTGGAGGCAGCCTAGGTTGCTCACCCCGGCAGGGTCCGCCCATTGCTGCTTGGCAGGTGCAAAATGGAGGCAAAGGACCCATTTCGTGCCTCCCGCTCAGCCATGTGCCCAGTTTTCAGTGTCTAAGCCACAGGTGGCACGGGCGCTCCCCTGCTCTCGCCACCTCCCACGGCAGCTGTCCCAGGCCATCTGTCTGCTGCGCTAGCTTGAGAGGCTGACGCCGGGGAAGAGGTTAATTAGGGACTATCATAGGGCTACACAACAGGGAACGGTGACATCATCCAGGCAGCTGCACCATGATCTTCCCTGGCATCTTCCACAGCCCAGCCAGGGCTGCTGCCCTCAGAGGGTGGATGATAGAAGGGTCTCCCAAGCGCCACCGGGAAACATATTCCTGGGCCTCTGCCTGGAGTCAGCCAGTTCCAGGCAGGGGTAACCCCCACCGTCCATTGCCCTGCCCAGCCCAGCCCCCGAACCTCATTCTGCACCTGGGCAGCTCTAGGAGCTGACCGTGACAGACGTGCACTAGCAAGTTAGCCCCAAAGAATCCTCATCCGCACTCCCCTAGGTTTCCCAGCTCAGGGATTTGCTGGGGGGCAGGGGCTACCTGAAATAAGCTGGAGGGATTCAGTTGGTTTGTAAGTGTCCCTACCACAAGCCATGCCCATCAGCACTGGGCACTAATCCCCACCCATGCATACACACACACACACACAGCGCAGGGGAGCCTGGAACTGGAGCCTGAACTAGAAGAGGACTGAGAGACACTGGCAGGGTAGTGAGGAAGTGTCTTTACTCTCAGACAGCTTCCCAATGGCCCCCACATGGGAAATGAGTTGTCAGGCCTCAGTCTGGATCCCAGTGTATCCACCTCACAAATACCAACAACATGTCTGGCTTGCTGATAACAGAGGTCACGGCCTGACTTCTCACCCTCTCCGGGGCAGGGCTGAGGGACGGGGTGGAGCAGTACGGAGGAAGCTTGTCCACCTGCTGCTCATGTTATCCACTGAGCAGGGCCCGACAGGGGACTTTGCTCTCCAGAGCTCTAATCACCCAATTAACTATACAACTGCTAGTGAAAGAAAAGAACCCAATGACTTAGACACAGCAGAATTTTGCAAGCACTTGGCTACTGATTTATTGCATTGACTACTGGTTTACAAACATGGCTACAGGAGAGGGCTACTGGCCAGTCATTTATCTAGGCTGGCTTCTGATCAGTCTACAAGAGATTTCAAACAGCGGCCACTGCAGCAGAACAGGCGACAAAGGCACAGCCCCGCGGGAAAGCGTTCAATCGCGGTGCCGGTGCAGTGAACTCCCACGTCCCGCAGCTGACACAGCGTATCTCACCCCCTGGCTAGGACCAGAGACATATCAGCCAGCTCTTTACAATGCGCACTTCGCCCGCAGCATATATACAATCAGTGTCAAGGCAAATTGTTATGTATACATCACAGTCACTGTGCAATAAATTAAACATCAAAGTGCTCAACTGTCCTATTTACACCACCATTAAATAGTTACCACCGGTGTTCTCAGCCTAGGGGGAAGGGGTTAGTAGTTAGTGTGAGGCATAAGAGTGCTTGGCAAATGCGGGGGGAGGGGTGTGCTCGTCTGCTCAAACCCTCCTTTGATGAGCCTTAGGAAGGCATGGCGGGGCTGGAGAGCGGCAGTTGAGGAGCCTCCGTGGGGCAGCATGTGAGAGCCTTAGGGGGAAGGAACACCTCAGCATGGTGGGGAGCCCTGATGCAGTGTGAGCATGAGAGCACGAGTCATGGGATCCCTGGCTGGACGCAGCCAGACAGCAGCTGATTAGGCAGGTCAAATGGCACCCTGGAATCTCACCCCGCTAAGGCGCTTATTTACACTGCGGTGCACTGTAAGGAATGGCAGAGCTGAGCAAAGGGGGAGGGGTGGAGCAGGGGCTCTCATCAGAGGGCTTTCTCACCCGGGGCTGGCTGCACCCCTTCTCTCTCCCTTCACCCCTCATGGGAGAGGCAGTGATTTTTTTTTAAAATGCCTCTGACGGTTGAGAGTCATGCACAGGGAATATTAAACAAGGCCCACAGTTGCCGAGCTCTGATCTGCAGTTGCCGAGCCTGCAGTGCTGCTGTCCAAACCCAGCACTGGTGGCTTGATTGACTCAAGGTTTGCAGGACTATTTCCCAGGCCCAGCTTTGATTGCCACTCTCTCTAGTCTAGTAGTCTGGTGCACATACCTGGCAAGCTTTGGGCGCTAAAGTTCCCTGATGCCAACCCTGTATTTGCCCCGGGACACAGATTGGAACAGCAGTGTTTCCATCTGGTGTTAATAGCTAGTTTTTGGTGTTGCTAGTGTAAATCCAGAGTCACCCCCGCCACACAGCAGGCCGGAGGGGTGTGGCTCTGGATTTAGGTGTGCAAATCCCAGCTGACTTTGTCTATGCTGGGGGTGTGGGCCACAGATTGCTGGAGGTGAGGGCCACTTCCCAGTGCAGGCAAGACCCTGCCGGCAGCAGCCTGTGGCCTGCCATAGTCACCAGAGGCACCGTTTCAAGCACCAGCTGCACAGTGCCCAAGAGCCGACACCTTCCTTGGGGCTGTGCTGGGGAACAGAACAGAGACAGGAGAGAATGCTGCCGGGGGGCAGGAGACGGGGCACCAGGATGGCATTAGGGTTTCCTCTTGAGCTTGCGAGTGGCCCTGCCGCCCCCACTTCGTTCCCGCTTCTCCTTGCGGACACAGAAATACTTGGTGACCCTCTTGCGGCACTGCTCGCACCGCACGGCGCAGCACCAGTGGAACTTGCAGTTGCAGCTGGATACCATCTCGGCCCGCCTCTCCTCGACCACCAGCCCACAGTCCCCGCACAGCCGCCGGCAGCTCCGCTTCTCCCACCGGCTCAGGGTCTTGCCCCGTTTGAGGCACTCCCGGCCCTCAGTCCCCAGCAGCCCCAAGGTCTTGTTCTCCAGGCAGTAGTCGGGGGAGTCTTCCAAGTGGACCAGCTCCTTCTTGGAGATGGAGCTGAAGGTCTCAGCGATGGCCCCCCGGCTGGCCGCACTGTTGCCTGCCCCTTGCAACAGATCCACTTTCAGGGCCTTGTGGTATTTCTCCTTCAGGTATGTGCCCACCTCCCGGAACTCGGGCAGCTGCAGCCAGCAGGTCTGGGTGGTGCAACTGCCCGACACGCCATGGCACTTGCAGGTCCGCTTCATGGTCCCCTTCACCGCCTAGGAGACAGAAAGGATGTAACAGCCCGTCAGCCAGGACACTCTGGTGTGCTGGTGCATTACCGTCCACGGAGCCACTGCGCTCAGAGGCAGCTGCCAGGAGAGCTCGCCATGGGCCCTTTTCTAGTGAAAGGGGCTTTGTCAAGATAAAATCATGGCATGAACCCCACACACACATTTACCCATGTCTCCACCCAGTGTCTGAATGGAGTGATTTGCAGTGCGCATGTACACACACGCGCAAACCCTCCCCACCCAGCCAGCAGATGATTAAGACCAAAAGGATTTGCAAAACCAAATGCAGAATGCAACTGTTGCTGTCGCTGCTGCATGTTGTATGGTGACAATTCAGCACTACTTGCAGTGCGGCCAGTGAGGCTAGCCTGGGTCAGGTTCCCTCTACAGCTAGCAAGTGGGGTTTGCCTGCTAGCGCTGCACCAGGCTGCTGTGTTTGGGTTGCAAACATGACAGGGCAGATTTACATTTCAAAGAAAAGAGCCAAGCTGAATGGATCAGTGTTTGTAAACTCCCTTCTCTTTCCTCTGTTTAAAGGCTGGACCTCAATTACTTGACAATCCCTTCTGAACCACAGGATTCCCTAAATGTTGCTGCTGCTCCTACATGTTGCTGCTGCTTCCAGAAAGGAAGTTCCTCCTCCAGCTTTCCTTAGTAGAGCTTCTCTGGAGTAGGGGGCTATTTTCAGTGTCCGCAGCTACACTGGGCCCTAATCCTGTAACTTCATCCACTGACTACACCATGGTGCCATGCAGACGAAGTGCCAGGATCAGGTCCCTAATCGGCACCCTTCTTCCCTTTCCCCCAGAGCTGTCAGCACCTTGTCCCAATAGATGGTTGTGAGTCAGTTACTGAACTCTCTCACCCTCCGGGGAGCGCCCAGAGGCCCCAGTGGGGAAACTCATCCTGTTAGAAAACGTGTTGCTAGGTGCATTTTAACCAGCCTGATGCTAGCCACCTCACAGCACCCAATGTAGACACAGGCGAGTTGGGGTTAAAAACATGTTAGCCGGGTGTGTGTGTGTGGGGGGGGGGCTGTCCTTGGGGTTCCCCACCAGCCGTCAACACCTTTTTGAAGCACGGCTGTCCTCCACCATATTAAGAGTCAAATCCTGGCTCACCTCACGTTAGTCGAGACGTGGTAGTGCCTCAATTCCTAACACAGCAGGTACAATCTGACCTGTCTGAAGCCAATGGGAAGTTTGCCATTGATGTCAGTGGGTCCGGGATTTCACGCAGTGTGTTTTCCCAGGAGAGACAAGGCCAGAGCAGGGAGAGAGACGCTGCCCAAGGGGGCTGGGAGTTGCCTAGGGAAGACTTGGGTTGTACTGGCATCTTCAGGGACAAAAGAGTGCAGTAACGTGGCTTAGTGTATAACTCTGAGGCACACAAGCCACTCATCAGCCAGGGCGGACGTAGAGCCTTTGCTCCTGGGGAGACTGGCTCTTCAGACCTGCAGAATCATTGCACACGCCAACCCGATGATCACCAGTAAGACTGAACTCCACTGGTGCAATGCCCCACGTGGCCTGGAAAAACACTAGAGCTCAACAGAGGTGCAGCTACCTTGAGCACTAGCGTCCGACCACGGAGCAGGGGCTATTTCCAGCTGCACACCCAGGCCTCCCAAAGCTGCCTTCCCCCCATGCCCTCCTGGCTCCTGCAATCCCTTCATCTGCCTTTCTCCAGGGCAGCTGATCATTATTACAGCGAGAGGCCAGGTACCAGAGAGCCCAGGAAAAACCCTTGCTTCCCAAGGGCCTGTTGGTGAGAAGAGGGCTCACCTTCCGGCCAGCTTCGTTGTTGTGCAGGTTCATGGCTGCTCTGGCATCCTGTCCCGTCTCCAGGGCATCCACAAACTGCTTGGAAATGGCCTCCCCAAAGCCCACATTGTCGCTGCAGCCGCCCCACAGCCAGCCTTGTCCCCCTGTGGAGAGATATGAGATGGGCACTTCCAGGGGCTTCCCACATGGCAGTCCCTGCCTGCCCAGCCCCAGGAGGTAAAGCATGGCACGGGTCCCTGGGTGAGATGGCTCTGCCAGGGGATGGGGAGCAGCTGGCGTGCCACCTCCGGGGCATAGCCAGCCCACGGCCTGGTCACACTTCCAGATTCTCTCCTCTCACAGCTTCACACCATTTTCATCCAGGTTTGGACACTAAGTGAGCTGGAGAGAGATCTCCCTAGGGAAAACATCCGAGCACCGGGGGTTGTGCTGGCCTTGGCTAGCCCAGGAATTGGAAGCTGTTAGCTAACACATGTAAACAGCCTAATGTAGATTCCACCACATGCCTTTAACATGTGTTAAATCCTTACAACTGGCCCAGTTAAGGCACACTGCCAGAGGAGTAAATAGTGGGGTCCCCGAGGGGCTTGCACTGGGACTTATTCATATTCAACATATTCATAAATGATCTGCAAAAAGGGGTACAGAGTGAGGGGCAAAGTTTGCAGATGATACAAAATTGCTCATGATAGTTAAGTCAAAGCAGACTGTGAAGCGTTACAAAGGGAGCTCTCAAAACGGGGTGACTGGGCAACACAATGGCAGATGAAATTCAATAATAAATGCAAAGTAGTGCATGTGGCAAAATATAATCCCAACTATACATACAAAATGATGGTACCTAAATTAGCTGTTACCACTCAAGAAAGAGAACTTGGGCTCATTTTCAGTACTCTGGAAGCACTATGTTTCCAGAGCACTGCAAATTTATAATAATCCTTCTCACGGTGCCTCTATCATCCTGAACTCATTCTCCAGCTTCAAAAGACTTAAAAGTTATCTCCAGTCATCAGTGGGATAGACACAACTGAATAATGTAGCTGTCCTTAACGTGCATCAAGACAATACCAGGGAACCTAGACGTAAATAAGATTGCTGACAGTTTTAGGGTGACCAGATGTCCCAATTTTATAGGGACAGTCCCAATTTTGAGGTCTTTTTCTTATATAGGCTCCTATTACCCCCCACCCCTTGTCCCCATTTTTCACACTTGCTGTCTGGTTACCCTAGTCAGTTTCATCCAGAAAGCTACAGTGAGACATGACGTGTTTAAACTGGGACATTAATGAGGACAGTTTGTAGATTTTAATATTCTGTAATTCATGATAATGTAATTATGTAGTTCATAACAATTGAATCATTATTAAATAGTAAAGATACCAATGAGCGACACATTTAGTATCTAGAATATGAAAGAAGTGTATAAATATGCTGAAAATAGCCTCCCCCAAACTGGCAGATGTCCCCCACCCCCAGCACACATACATCTTTTGAAAAGCACCCACTGGCAAAACCAAAAGTCAGCGCTTATGCTGCTGGGTCTACACTAGGCTGTTAGTATGGGAGCTAACACTTTCCAAACCCTAGCCTCGAGTCCCGCAGGGGAGAGTGCAGCCTGAACACCCAGCTAGGTGGTCAGAGCAGAGGCGTTAGGCTCCCTCAGTGCAGAGCGCCGCATCCTACTATGAATTGCGGCTGTGATATAAACGTAGGCATCCAGGCTCTCCCCAGTACACAGCGTCTCTCCCACCAATGCCTGGGGCACAAAGAGCAAGGGCAGATCAGGGTTTTTATGCAGTAACTAAACTTGTGCTTATTATTCCTCATTCAGCGCCTTACTGTCTCATTCAGCCTCACATGGTGGGGAAAACGCTCCCCTTTGGGACCGCTGCCACTCCAGCCCCTCATTTCACTTCCTTCAGCCCCCTCTCTGCTTCTTCCCCTTTCCCCTCTCCGAGTCTGCAATGGGGTGTCTACCCCACACAGGGGCTCTCAGGAGCAGGAGAGCAATCAGTCCACCTTGCTGTACCTGGAGGGAGCATCAGGCTGGATTTGATATTAGACCCAGCTGGGGTGTCTTCATAAAAGAAGCCAGTGGAAACTAGGAAAAGGTCCAGTCCAGGGGAGGCCCTTGGGAGATGGGAGCTCACTCTCCCTGGGATGGCAGATTGAAGAAGGCCACAGGGATGGAATTAATCCCGTGGTGGGCCCTGGAAAGGGGGCCAGGTGCACAGAGGCAGTCCTTGGGGTCGGTGTTCCAGCAGAGAAAGAAGGAGCCGAGGGAGAAGCCAGAGGCCCAGGCACCAGAGGAGAGGCAGTGTTAAGCACAGGTGGCAGGGAACTTGCACATGCGGCTTGGTGCCCCAGGCAAATGCAGCCTGTCTGAAGGAGCAGAGATAGCTGCTTACTGCAGGGTCCCTGGGCTGGAACCCAGAGCAGAGGATGGGGCTAGAGCAACCATCAGCAGGAGGCGCTAGAGGAACGTGGCCAGGGATGTCACAACCACTGCCAGGCCGTGCTCCAGCAGTGACTCAACTCCTCTAGAGCGTCCCTCCTCATCTCTTCACTCTGCAATAACTCTGAGGGCCAGCTCCAAAAGCACAGCCTCCTACTCTCACCTGAACTAATGGAGAATCTCCAGGAGTGGTCCTGGGGCTATGACATGTAAGAGAGCAGCTCTGAGTCCATCCAGCAGGGGTAATGGTGCACAGTAATGCTAGCCAGCTCATTACAATAATAAGCAGGAGTTATTCACAGATCAGGTTGTCCCACGGTTATCTGTGTCTGAACCCTACCTGGGATTGATCACAGTGTTACTGGTAAGTGGGATCTATGTGTGGTACATAGAGTCTGGAGACACCCTGCTAAGCAATCAGTAAAGAGAAACTATTGAGAGTGGTGTGACTATCTGCTGCCTTTTAACAGTTTGGCTTTTTAAGAACAGAATGCACTTGAATAAACAGTAGAAACCCCATGTACAGAGAAATCCTGCTCTGAAAAGGATACAGAAATGCCTCCTGACTCTACCCATCAGCCCTGCACAGCCAGCACATCTAAGAGGGAGGGAGCTGAAGTCGATCCCAGCTGGGGCTTGATTACTAAGCTCCACCCAGTTACAGCTGGACAAACAGGGCCGGCTCTAGGATTTTTGCCGCAGCCGCCCAAAACAAAAACAATTTTGTTCGACCCCCCCCCTTATTTAATTACCCCATCCCCGGCCCCGCCTCAACTCCGCCCCTTCCCCAAATCTCCAGCCCTGCCTCCTCCCCCCAGGCTCTCAAGCCTAGGAGGGAGAGAGGGGGAGAAGCGGCGCCGCGCTGCGGCCACTCGGAGTCTCCCCCTCCCTCCCAGGTTTGAGAGCCTGGGAGGGAGGGGGAGACCCCGAGCCACCGCGGTGCGCGAAACAGCTGATTCACGCGAGGCTGCTCCCCCTCCCTCCCAGGTTTCAGAGCCTGGGAGGGAGGGCGAGTAGCGGCGCGCAAATCAGCTGTTTCGCGCGCCATGGCAGCAGCAGCGGAGGTGAGCTAGGGCGGCCGGGGCACATTTTTAGGGGTGGCATTCTGGCGCCGGCCATGCCGCCCCTAAAAATGTGCCGCCCCAAGCACCAGCTTGTTTTGCTGGTGCCTAGAGCCGGTCCTGTGGACAAACCCTCTGAAGACAATCAGCTTGCACAGGTGCCACTGAGCCCGTAATTGGCCTGCAGAGCCTTTTTGATAGGGGATGTGTGGGAGCTGGAGAGAGCTCAGCTTGAAAAAACCCTGTTGTGCTTGTAAACAAGCCCCTGTGAGATGGAGTCTCTGCGACCGCTAATAACCACAGGACCACACATTTTATACAGTGCAGAGTCGCACTTCCACAGCCTCCCGGATACACACGCTGGGAGGCCGGAGTCGGGTGTGGAAGGGAAGGTGCCTCTTGGGAAAGTTCTATAGTTTCTGACTATGGGCTCAGATTTGTGGCCATTCAGCGTTGGATGATCAGCAGCCCTATGGTTTGTGTGGCATTTTGAGACTGTTTTGGCTGGAAGGTTCTTAACAAATGGAAAGGATTCCGATCAGCTGCCAGGCTGGGGATCAACCGGGGCACTCAGCAAACAGATGGGCTCCTCTCAGTTCAGTGCAGAATGGTGCATGTGTCTCGCTGATGTGATTCACTCCCTCTGCGCTCCCATGCTATGATCCCCCAAACATCTCTGCGGTTAACCCTGGTGTCTTCCTAAGGGTTAATCCCTGGAGCACGGGCACCCTATGGAACTGCCTGGCTTCTTCTGTGATGCTCTCCCATGAGCCCTCTGTGAGTGACTCTACCGCAGGGTTTTCCCACTGCGCTTTCTAAATAATGCCACACAGTGCACAATAATGGTCACAATTAATGCAGCAAATAACATGGATGTTGAGGAATCCATGTTGATCCAAAGTGCTTGTAACAGGGTTGAGTTGCAATGTACAGAGAGAGATGGTGTGATTGCAGGAGTGAGAAACTCCAGAATAAAAGGAGAGAAATACGCCTAACCTCGTATGGGGAGGATAACTAGAGCTGGTCAGAATTTTTTCCCTCGAAAATTTTGAGTTTTGAGCAAAAAAATCAAAAACTGAAATATTTTATTCTGAAATGCCACCGCAGTGCCTCATGGGAACTGTAGTTCAGGGGCCTCACATGCCCATTCTCCTCTATGGTCTGGGCTCCCTGGTGGGACTAGATCTCCCATGATGCAGCAATCTCCCCTCTTGTTGAGGGGAAGCCATGTATCATGGAGGTCATATGGCTTAATGCACCATGGGAGATGAAGTTTATCTGAGGACCCTGGTCCATAGAGAAGAAGGGGAACATGATGCTTCCAAACTACAAATCCCATGGGATATTGTGCTGGCATTTAGACTAGACATTTTGGTTTTTAGTTGAAAATTGAAAGGATTTTTTAAGTTTTCAGGTTTCAGAGTAGCAGCCGTGTTAGTCTGTATCCGCAAAAAGAAGAACAGGAGTACTTGTTTCACCTTAGAGACTAACAAATTTATTAGAGCATAAGCTTTCGTGGACTACAGCCCACTGCATCCGAAGAAATGGGCTGTAGTCCACGAAAGCTTATGCTCTAATAAATTTGTTAGTCTCTAAGGTGCCACAAGTACTCCTGTTCTTTTTACGGATACAGACTAACACGGCTGCTACTCTGAAACCTGACATT